>NC_091477.1:76163332-76415832 GCF_036971445.1 Narcine bancroftii
AACAGAACGAGGGAATGGGCACTGAGCATCAACAGAAGGTGGGAACGGGCCTGAGCATCAACAGAAAGAGGGGATGGGCACTGAGCATCAACAGAACGAGGGAATGAGCACTGAGCATCAACAGAACGAGGGAATGGACACTGAGCATCAACAGAACGAGGGAATGGACACTGAGCATCAACAGAATGAGGGAATGGGCACTGAGCATCGACAGAAGGAGAGAATGGGCACTGTGCATCAACAGAACGAGGAAATGGGCATTGAGCATCAAAAGAACGAGGGAAAGGGCACTGAGCATCAACAGAATGAGGGAATGGGCACTGAGCATTAACAGAATGAGGGAATGGGCACTGTGGATCAACAGAATGAGGGAACGGGCACTGAGCATCAACAGAACGAGGCAATGGGAACTGAGCATCATCAGAAGGAGGGAGGGCACTGAGCATCATCAGAACGAGGGAATGGACACTGAGCATCAACCGAACGAGGGATTGGGCACTGAGCATCAACGGAACGAGGGAATGGGCACTGAGCATCAGCGGAACGAGGGAATGGGCACTGAGCATCAAAAGAACGAGGGAATGGGCACTGAGCATCAACAGAATGAGGGAATGGGCACTGAGCATCAACAGAATGAGGAAACGGGCACTGAGCATCAACAGAACGAGGGAACAGGCACTGAGCATCAACAGAACGAGGGAATTGGCACTGAGCATCAACAGAACGAGGGAATTGGCACTGAGCATCAACAGAACGATGGAATGGGCACTGAGCATCAATAGAACGAGGGAATGGGCACTGAGCATCAACAGAACGAGGGAATGGGCTCTGAGCATCAACAGAACGAGGGAAAGGGCACTGAGCATCAACAGAAGGAGGGAATGGGCACTGAGCATCACAGAAGGAGGGAACGGGCACTGAGCATCAACAGAACGAGGGAACGGGCACTGAGCATCATCAGAAGAAGGGAATGGGCACTGAGCATCAATAGAATGAACAAATGGGCACTGAGCATCAACAGAACGAGAGAATGGGCACTGAGCATCAACAGAACGAGGGAATGGGCACTGAGCATCAACAGAATGTGTGAACGGGCACTGAGCATCAACAGAATGAGGGATCGGGCACTGAGCATCATCAGAAGGATGGAACGGGCACTGAGCATCAACAGAAGGAGGGAATGGGCACTGAGCATCAACAGAAGGAGGGAATGGGCACTGAGCATCAACAGAACGAGGGAATGGGCAGAGCATCAACAGAATGAGGGAACGGGCACTGAGCATCAACAGAACGAGGAAACGGGCACTGAGCATCAACAGAATGAAGGAACGGGAACTGAGCATCATCAGATGGAGGGAACGGGCACTGAGCTTCAACAGAATGAGGGAACGGGCACTGAGCATCAACAGAACGAGGGAATGGGCACTGAGCATCAACAGAATGAGGGAATGGGTACTGAGCATCAACAGAAGGTGTGAACGGGCACTGAGCATCAACAGAAGGTGTGAACGGGCACTGAGCATCAACAGAAGGTGTGAACGGGAACTGAGCATCAACAGAATGAGGGAACGGGCACTGAGCATCAACAGAATGAGGGAAAGGGCACTGAGCATCCACAGAAGGAGGGAATGGGCACTGAGCATCACAGAAGGAGGGAACGGGCACTGAGCATCAACAGAACGAGGGAACGAGCACTGAGCATCATCAGAAGAAGGGAATGGGCACTGAGCATCAATAGAATGAGCAAATGGGCACTGAGCATCAACAGAACGAGGGAATGGGCACTGAGCATCAACAGAACGAGGGAATGGGCACTGAGCATCAACAGAATGTGTGAACGGGCACTGAGCATCAACAGAATGAGGGAACGGGCACTGAGCATCATCAGAAGGATGGAACGGGCACTGAGCATCAACAGAACGAGGGAATGGGCACTGAGCATCAACAGAACGAGGGAATGGGCACTGAGCATCAACAGAATGTGTGAACGGGCACTGAGCATCAACAGAATGAGGGAACGGGCACTGAGCATCATCAGAAGGAGGGAACGGGCACTGAGCATCAACAGAAGGAGGGAATGGGCACTGAGCATCAACAGAAGGAGGGAATGGGCACTGAGCATCAACAGAACGAGGGAATGGGCAGAGCATCAACAGAATGAGGGAACGGGCACTGAGCATCAACAGAACGAGGGAACGGGCACTGAGCATCAACAGAATGAGGGAACGGGAACTGAGCATCATCAGATGGAGGGAACGGGCACTGAGCATCAACAGAATGAGGGAACGGGCACTGAGCATCAACAGAATGTGTGAACGGGCACTGAGCATCAACAGAACGAGGGAATGGGCACTGAGCATCAACAGAATGAGGGAATGGGTACTGAGCATCAACTGAAGGTGTGAACGGGCACTGAGCATCAACAGAATGAGGGAACGGGCACTGAGCATCAACAGAATGAGGGAAAGGGCACTGAGAATCAACAGAAGGAGGGAATGGGCACTGAGCATCACAGAAGGAGGGAACGGGCACTGAGCATCAACAGAACGAGGGAACAGGCACTGAGCATCATCAGAAGAAGGGAATGGGCACTGAGCATCAATAGAATGAGCAAATGGGCACTGAGCATCAACAGAACGAGGGAATGGGCACTGAGCATCAACAGAACGAGGGAATGGGCACTGAGCATCAACAGAACGAGGGAATGGGCACTGAGCATCAACAGAATGTGTGAACGGGCACTGAGCATCAACAGAATGAGGGATCGGGCACTGAGCATCATCAGAAGGATGCAACGGGCACTGAGCATCAACAGAAGGAGGGAATGGGCACTGAGCATCAACAGAACGAGGGAATGGGCAGAGCATCAACAGAATGAGGGAACGGGCACTAAGCATCAACAGAACGAGGGAACGGGCACTGAGCATCAACAGAATGAAGGAACGGGAACTGAGCATCAACAGATGGAGGGAACGGGCACTGAGCTTCAACAGAATGAGGGAACGGGCACTGAGCATCAACAGAACGAGGGAATGGGCACTGAGCATCAACAGAATGAGGGAATGGGTACTGAGCATCAACAGAAGGTGTGAACGGGCACTGAGCATCAACAGAAGGTGTGAACGGGCACTGAGCATCAACAGAAGGTGTGAACGGGAACTGAGCATCAACAGAATGAGGGAACGGGCACTGAGCATCAACAGAATGAGGGAAAGGGCACTGAGCATCCACAGAAGGAGGGAATGGGCACTGAGCATCACAGAAGGAGGGAACGGGCACTGAGCATCAACAGAACGAGGGAACGAGCACTGAGCATCATCAGAAGAAGGGAATGGGCACTGAGCATCAATAGAATGAGCAAATGGGCACTGAGCATCAACAGAACGAGGGAATGGGCACTGAGCATCAACAGAACGAGGGAATGGGCACTGAGCATCAACAGAATGTGTGAACGGGCACTGAGCATCAACAGAATGAGGGAACGGGCACTGAGCATCATCAGAAGGATGGAACGGGCACTGTGCATCAACAGAACGAGGGAATGGGCACTGAGCATCAACAGAACGAGGGAATGGGCACTGAGCATCAACAGAATGTGTGAACGGGCACTGAGCATCAACAGAATGAGGGAACGGGCACTGAGCATCATCAGAAGGAGGGAACGGGCACTGAGCATCAACAGAAGGAGGGAATGGGCACTGAGCATCAACAGAAGGAGGGAATGGGCACTGAGCATCAACAGAACGAGGGAATGGGCAGAGCATCAACAGAATGAGGGAACGGGCACTGAGCATCAACAGAACGAGGGAACGGGCACTGAGCATCAACAGAATGAGGGAACGGGAACTGAGCATCATCAGATGGAGGGAACGGGCACTGAGCATCAACAGAATGAGGGAACGGGCACTGAGCATCAACAGAATGTGTGAACGGGCACTGAGCATCAACAGAACGAGGGAATGGGCACTGAGCATCAACAGAATGAGGGAATGGGTACTGAGCATCAACTGAAGGTGTGAACGGGCACTGAGCATCAACAGAATGAGGGAACGGGCACTGAGCATCAACAGAATGAGGGAAAGGGCACTGAGCATCAACAGAAGGAGGGAATGGGCACTGAGCATCACAGAAGGAGGGAACGGGCACTGAGCATCAACAGAACGAGGGAACAGGCACTGAGCATCATCAGAAGAAGGGAATGGGCACTGAGCATCAATAGAATGAGCAAATGGGCACTGAGCATCAACAGAACGAGGGAATGGGCACTGAGCATCAACAGAACGAGGGAATGGGCACTGAGCATCAACAGAACGAGGGAATGGGCACTGAGCATCAACAGAACGAGGGAATGGGCACTGAGCATCAACAGAACGAGGGAATGGGCACTGAGCATCAACAGAACGAGGGAATGGGCACTGAGCATCAACAGAATGAGGGAATGGGCACTGAGCATCAACAGAATGAGGGAATGGGCACTAAGCATCATCAGAAGGTGTGAACGGGCACTGAGCATCAACAGAATGAGGGAATGGGCACTGAGCATCATCAGAAGGTGTGAATGGGTACTGAGCATCAACAGAATGAGGGAACGGGTACTGAGCATCAACAGAATGAGGGAACGGGCACTGAGCATCAACAGAATGAGGGAACGGGCACTGAGCATCAACAGAACGAGGGAACGGGCACTGAGCATCAACAGAACGAGGGAATGGGCACTGAGCATCAACAGAAGGTGGGAACGGGCCTGAGCATCAACAGAAAGAGGGGATGGGCACTGAGCATCAACAGAACGAGGGAATGAGCACTGAGCATCAACAGAACGAGGGAATGGACACTGAGCATCAACAGAACGAGGGAATGGACACTGAGCATCAACAGAATGAGGGAATGGGCACTGAGCATCGACAGAAGGAGAGAATGGGCACTGTGCATCAACAGAACGAGGAAATGGGCATTGAGCATCAAAAGAACGAGGGAAAGGGCACTGAGCATCAACAGAATGAGGGAATGGGCACTGAGCATTAACAGAATGAGGGAATGGGCACTGGGGATCAACAGAATGAGGGAACGGGCACTGAGCATCAACAGAACGAGGCAATGGGAACTGAGCATCATCAGAAGGAGGGAGGGCACTGAGCATCATCAGAACGAGGGAATGGACACTGAGCATCAACCGAACGAGGGATTGGGCACTGAGCATCAACGGAACGAGGGAATGGGCACTGAGCATCAGCGGAACGAGGGAATGGGCACTGAGCATCAAAAGAACGAGGGAATGGGCACTGAGCATCAACAGAATGAGGGAATGGGCACTGAGCATCAACAGAATGAGGAAACGGGCACTGAGCATCAACAGAACGAGGGAACAGGCACTGAGCATCAACAGAACGAGGGAATTGGCACTGAGCATCAACAGAACGAGGGAATTGGCACTGAGCATCAACAGAACGATGGAATGGGCACTGAGCATCAATAGAACGAGGGAATGGGCACTGAGCATCAACAGAACGAGGGAATGGGCTCTGAGCATCAACAGAACGAGGGAAAGGGCACTGAGCATCAACAGAAGGAGGGAATGGGCACTGAGCATCACAGAAGGAGGGAACGGGCACTGAGCATCAACAGAACGAGGGAACGGGCACTGAGCATCATCAGAAGAAGGGAATGGGCACTGAGCATCAATAGAATGAACAAATGGGCACTGAGCATCAACAGAACGAGAGAATGGGCACTGAGCATCAACAGAACGAGGGAATGGGCACTGAGCATCAACAGAATGTGTGAACGGGCACTGAGCATCAACAGAATGAGGGATCGGGCACTGAGCATCATCAGAAGGATGGAACGGGCACTGAGCATCAACAGAAGGAGGGAATGGGCACTGAGCATCAACAGAAGGAGGGAATGGGCACTGAGCATCAACAGAACGAGGGAATGGGCAGAGCATCAACAGAATGAGGGAACGGGCACTGAGCATCAACAGAACGAGGAAACGGGCACTGAGCATCAACAGAATGAAGGAACGGGAACTGAGCATCATCAGATGGAGGGAACGGGCACTGAGCTTCAACAGAATGAGGGAACGGGCACTGAGCATCAACAGAACGAGGGAATGGGCACTGAGCATCAACAGAATGAGGGAATGGGTACTGAGCATCAACAGAAGGTGTGAACGGGCACTGAGCATCAACAGAAGGTGTGAACGGGCACTGAGCATCAACAGAAGGTGTGAACGGGAACTGAGCATCAACAGAATGAGGGAACGGGCACTGAGCATCAACAGAATGAGGGAAAGGGCACTGAGCATCCACAGAAGGAGGGAATGGGCACTGAGCATCACAGAAGGAGGGAACGGGCACTGAGCATCAACAGAACGAGGGAACGAGCACTGAGCATCATCAGAAGAAGGGAATGGGCACTGAGCATCAATAGAATGAGCAAATGGGCACTGAGCATCAACAGAACGAGGGAATGGGCACTGAGCATCAACAGAACGAGGGAATGGGCACTGAGCATCAACAGAATGTGTGAACGGGCACTGAGCATCAACAGAATGAGGGAACGGGCACTGAGCATCATCAGAAGGATGGAACGGGCACTGAGCATCAACAGAACGAGGGAATGGGCACTGAGCATCAACAGAACGAGGGAATGGGCACTGAGCATCAACAGAATGTGTGAACGGGCACTGAGCATCAACAGAATGAGGGAACGGGCACTGAGCATCATCAGAAGGAGGGAACGGGCACTGAGCATCAACAGAAGGAGGGAATGGGCACTGAGCATCAACAGAAGGAGGGAATGGGCACTGAGCATCAACAGAACGAGGGAATGGGCAGAGCATCAACAGAATGAGGGAACGGGCACTGAGCATCAACAGAACGAGGGAACGGGCACTGAGCATCAACAGAATGAGGGAACGGGAACTGAGCATCATCAGATGGAGGGAACGGGCACTGAGCATCAACAGAATGAGGGAACGGGCACTGAGCATCAACAGAATGTGTGAACGGGCACTGAGCATCAACAGAACGAGGGAATGGGCACTGAGCATCAACAGAATGAGGGAATGGGTACTGAGCATCAACTGAAGGTGTGAACGGGCACTGAGCATCAACAGAATGAGGGAACGGGCACTGAGCATCAACAGAATGAGGGAAAGGGCACTGAGCATCAACAGAAGGAGGGAATGGGCACTGAGCATCACAGAAGGAGGGAACGGGCACTGAGCATCAACAGAACGAGGGAACAGGCACTGAGCATCATCAGAAGAAGGGAATGGGCACTGAGCATCAATAGAATGAGCAAATGGGCACTGAGCATCAACAGAACGAGGGAATGGGCACTGAGCATCAACAGAACGAGGGAATGGGCACTGAGCATCAACAGAACGAGGGAATGGGCACTGAGCATCAACAGAATGTGTGAACGGGCACTGAGCATCAACAGAATGAGGGATCGGGCACTGAGCATCATCAGAAGGATGGAACGGGCACTGAGCATCAACAGAAGGAGGGAATGGGCACTGAGCATCAACAGAAGGAGGGAATGGGCACTGAGCATCAACAGAACGAGGGAATGGGCAGAGCATCAACAGAATGAGGGAACGGGCACTGAGCATCAACAGAACGAGGGAACGGGCACTGAGCATCAACAGAATGAAGGAACGGGAACTGAGCATCATCAGATGGAGGGAACGGGCACTGAGCTTCAACAGAATGAGGGAACGGGCACTGAGCATCAACAGAACGAGGGAATGGGCACTGAGCATCAACAGAATGAGGGAATGGGTACTGAGCATCAACAGAAGGTGTGAACGGGCACTGAGCATCAACAGAATGAGGGAACGGGCACTGAGCAACAACAGAATGAGGGAACAGGCACTGAGCATCAACAGAAGGTGTGAACGGGCACTAAGCATCAACAGATCGAGGGAATGGGCACTGAGCATCAACAGAATGAGGGAACGGGCACTGAGCAACAACAGAATGAGGGAATGGGCACTGAGCATCAACAGAATGAGGGAACGGGCACTGAGCAACGACAGAATGAGGGAATGGGCACTGAGCATCAACAGAATGAGGGAATAGGCACTGAGCATCAACAGAGTACAGGAACAGGCATTGAGCATCAACAGAGGTCGTTAACATGCAGTGAGCTTCAACAGAACGTGGGAGTTGGCACCGGGCATCAACAGAACATGGGAACAGGTATTGACCATCAACAGAATATGGGAATGGGCACTGAACATCCACTGCAGAACCCAAGAACCAGCGCAGACCCACTGTAGAACTCAGAGACCAACACTGCCTCACTGCAGAACCTGGAAACCAACACAGATCAATATAGAACTTAGAAATCAGAGCCAATCCACTGTCCAATTGAGGAAAAACGGACCCACCGCTGAAGGTAGAGATCAGCAGTAACCCCTCCAGAAGCCAGGGGTCAGCACTGACCCCCCTCCAGAGGCTAGTATCAGCACTGACCAAACACGGAGACCAGGGGTAAACATCAACAAAAGAAACACTGCTTTTGAAAAATAGAAATTGAAAACAAAGCTGGACAATTGAATTGAGCTGTACCTTAAAATGTAATTTGTCCACAAATCCAGATGCAATACTTTTCATCAAACGGCTATTTGGTAGTCTCTTGCATTTAAAACACCAAACACAATCAAACTCCAGAAAGTCTCAGTTAATGAGTAACTTTAAATATTTACTCATAGCGTCAGAATCCTTGGGTAAACAAATGATGCCTGAAAAATCTGCATACAAGTTAGCACAGGTTGTGCACCACTTAAACTGGTCCTGACACAATTTGATGCTCATGGAGCACAACATGGCTATGGCTATTAGAATTTGAAAAATGCATTAAATCCTGAGGTTTCTACACAAAATATATTAACTTTATTTTCTCAATTTAGTCAGTTCTCAAGCTATAAATTAAATTTGCATAAGAGTGAACTATTACCCCTGAAGGGGTCATTTTCAAGATACTCTAATTATCCTTTCAAGATAGTGAAAGACCAATTTATATATTTGGGGATTACAATTGCTAAGAGTTACAAAAATATATTGAAAATTTTTTTGGTTATTACTTAATCATATCAAAGTATTATTATTGGAAATGGTCACCTTTATCTATTACAATGATCAGATGCATCAATTCAACTAAAATAATTTTTTTTAACCTAAACTTTTGTATCTTTTTGAATTGTTACCAAATTTTAATCCTAAATCCTTCTTTGATTCACTGGATTCGATTATCTTGTCGTATATATGCCAAAGAAAACAACCTTGTTTAAATAGGGCCCATCTTCAAAAGACTAAAAGGAATGGGGGGGATTATTACTACCAAACCTTAGATTCTATTATTGGGCAGCCAATGTATGTAATTTACTGTTATCATTACATTTTTATGT
Source organism: Narcine bancroftii (assembly GCF_036971445.1). NCBI lineage: Eukaryota > Metazoa > Chordata > Chondrichthyes > Torpediniformes > Narcinidae > Narcine > Narcine bancroftii. The sequence goes on from NC_091477.1 coordinate 76,172,754, forward strand.
TAGTTAATGGCCCTTCATGGGTAGAAATGGAATTGAAATTTTCTAAAAAAGACATCTACAATAGCTATTTAAGTTCAGTTTTACCTTTTATGTTTCTCTAACTTGACCAAGAACCCAATAACAAGGCATAGATTGAGGTTATGGACACAATTTAGGAAATATTTTGGTTATCATACTTTTTCTCTTGCCATTCCTATTGTAAATAATCATTTTTTCCAACCCTCTTTGTTAGGTACAGGTTTTAAGTAACGTAGCATTTTCAGATGAGGATTAGGACACAACTCTTAATTTGATCAATGAGACTTCATTTTGTGTACAACATTGTTTGTTGCAATTAAAGGTAGTGCACAGGATACATATGTCTAAAGTTAAATTATCTCATTTTTAATCCTGATATGGATCAATTATGTGATAAGTATAAAAGTTTTGAAGCTTTAACGATTCATGTTTTGGGAGTGCCTGAAATTAGAGCATTTTTGGAAAGAGATTTTCCAAACTTTATTAACGATTTTAAAGACTAAATTTGAACTATGCCCTTTGATTGCTTTATTTGGTTTTTCTCCTCAACCCAGAAGAGTCCTATTTTTTTTTGGTAGTAATAATCCCCCATTCCTTTTAGTCTTTTGCTAGATGAGCAATTTTGATGAAGTGGAAAGATAATGTTTCACCTACTCAGATTCAATGGTTACATGATATCATATTTAAATTTGGAAAAAAAATATTAGATGCAAAGTCTGAATTTGATAAGATGTGGGACACATTCATGGATTATTATCATAATCTGAAGATTTAAGTGGTGTGGACGCTCCGGGGATTCCCTGTCAGGTGTCTGGGGGCCATTATTCAATTAATATTTACAATATATACAGATAATCTTGTTTAGAGGGAGGGTGTAGGGAAAATATATTCTTCCTTTTTATTATCGACAAATAAGTAAAGGGGGGGGGGGGTTAACTACAGATTACGAATCATATCACAGAACATGATCAGATCAGAGAAGTATAAAATCTTATGTAAGGGAATTTCATGTGTATTTGTATAATTTTGATATTCAATATTATTTTGGACATAGTATGAGTTATCATTTAATTGTTTAATTATAATTATAGAATTTGATGCCCTGAATGAAATAAATTAATGTAATAATTATGGTTATACCTCTAATTTACAATTGATTTGTGGTATGTACATGATTTATGTTATCATTAGTTTACCTTGTGTAAAGGGTTTTTGTTAAACTCAATAAAAATATTTTAAAAAGAAAGAATTTGAATGATGCATCAATAAAAGGTTTTCCTTATGGGAAGTACATCGACTGGCACCACAGTTGACTATGAACTTGGTGTTCATTGCTCACTCGACAGTTATTCCCCACAACCACCCAACATCCTGCCCCTTTCCTGTACAGGTAGTCCTCATCTTATGACCGTAATTGGGACTGAAGGATTGGTTATAACTCGGATTGGTCGTAAGTCAGATTTGTATGTTTTAATTTTTTTAAGCAATTTTAAAAAAATAAATAAATGAACCTTTAATGAAGATTTTCAGCATATGTCCAGTATTTTTAGAAAAAAATTGGTCATATGTGTGGGTGGACATAACTTGCATAGGTCATAAATTGAGGAATACCTGTACAGAATAGTGCGGAGTTGCATGGGGTGGGGGAGGGGGAAATGAAACAGCAGAGGCGATATTCACAGGTTAACTTGAACTTGCTGTAAGCTTGCCTGCACACAAGAGGCTGCACAAAATGACTCTCTGCCACCAGGAGGTATCTCTGTGTAGAGTCAAAAAGCCTCAGGATAGGTACCTCTGCTGCTCCATCTCCAGAATGCCATGAGAGCTTTTTGCTGCTACATGATTCTCAAATATTTTTGGAAGTGTTTTTAAATATCTCTGATAGTCTCTTTTAAATTATTTAAAAATGCAAAGCACTCAAAAATGCTCATATTAAAAAACTTGAAATACAGTATAATTATTCAAACACTTACCTCGACCTCCTCCACCTGCTCTCCTCCCAAGAGTGCTGGGAACCCCATTCAAATGAAGGGAGCTCCTTCCTGTGTGCCCAGTCAACCCTGACTTAAGCTCACCTCTGACTGGAATCCAAGGCCCAGTAGATCTCAGTCTCTTGGCTGAGCATAAGTCTGGGGTAATCTGAGTAGAGGACAGCTCAATTGGCACATCATTCAAAAATAGATATCCAGGTTGCAAATGCCACATCAGTGTTCCAAAATAGGGGAGGGATGTGAAAAATGATAGGATATGGTAGTCTACTTATTATCATTGAACTAGAAAAGTCTGACTATTAAACTCAGATCTACTTTCTCATCAAAGGTTTCATGGCAGTTGGGGAACTTAAACTCAAGTAATTCAACAAATATGGAATTAAAAGCTTGCATCAATAATAGTAATAAGAAAAGTAGGATTATTATATTGAAAAAAACTTAACTCAGCTGTTCTGCGTGGAAGGAAATCTACCATTCTTGGTCTTGCTTCTAGGTAACCCTCAACCTTTTGCAATGTGGTTCAGACTTAAGTTGTTGTAATTGCTTATAACGTGTCTCAAATTAGTGATGGGCATTCAAAGTTAGCTTGCCCAACAATGCTCAATTAAAAAAAAATAAATACCATAATTTAGCATCATCTCTGTAAAACCTAACGCTTTATAAAACAGAACAGATATATAAGCAGTGTATGAGTTGAATGATCTGGGTAATGCTGAAAGATTGATCAAACTTTTTGAGTTGTCACATTGTATACCAAAGAGAAAGCAACAGATTTATTTTCTAGTTATTGGTCATTTTGACTTTGGTTATGACTGATCTGAATTTGCTTGTTTACTTAGAAAGGCCAGATGCGAAACTAAATGAGCATTAAAAGATAATGTCACTATTAGGAGAACATGGTTCATGAATGATATCATTGGAAGGACCTGGGACCATTAAAGTAAGAAATAGGAAACCAAAATCAACCTTTTTTTGGGTCATGCCATGTACAAGATCTGAACTCAATCAGCCACCATTTGGATAGTGAAGGACAATAGATGAAAAAGATGCAGATCAAGAAAAGAGGAAAGAAGCAAGCTGCAGCCTTAATTCTACAAAAGGGAATGGTGTAACCCATGACCAATCCTGTTCATGGGTGCTGAAAAACTGTCCTTCCTGTCAATCCACTGTCAATTGCAGCTTTCCTGTTTGAACCTGCAGCAGTTGATTCACAGGAGATGGCACAACTTGGTATTTGCTCTTCTAAATATCCATGATGTATCATAAAAGGACCCAGTGGGTTTACCCAAGTAGCCTTGCCAGGCTTGCATGGGCATTAGGTAGTCTTGGCAAATGTGGCTAAATTTGCAAGCTGGCTTTTAATCATCCTGGCATGTGATCTTCCGTACATTTTGCCCTCTGCCTCTGGCACCACTACAACCAACTGAATGCTTTCAGTGTCATGCATTTAAGCCTCACCTAACATCATTCAAAAAGTTTGTCTTGTTATTGCATTGATATTTGCTGAAACTTGCTGTGTTGCAATCTGGTTGATGTATTTTCTATAAAAGGAAGTTTCAAGTCCAGTCGACACATGACATGCTTGCCTGTTGCTTCATAAAGGACACTGTTTGACCAGCTGAGCTTCCCCAGCATTTTGTGTTTTTACTTCAATCATGGTGTCTACAGATTTTTGTGATTTACTACATGCTATGATTGGAACACCTGTGGAGAAAGTTTGAATACAATTGATTCATTTATTCCCTCACCAAAGATATGTGTATACTGGCTGGGAGTGACAAGATGCTCTTCAAACCATCCAACTTGCTTGACATCCATGTCAATCTTCCCTTAATCTAAACACTTTAACTCAAAGAATTCCTTATGGAAAAATTGTAGCAAGGAGGAAGATGGGAGAAACAACAAGAACAGGTGCATAGATGACTGATGTATCAAGGATCAAGGCAACTTTAAAGACCCTGAAGATCTAAAAGACAATTAAAAAGCCAACATCCTTGAAAATCCTTCTAGAATCTGGGTCTGTCTCATGTGACCTTCTTGCAGATTGCTAGGAGCATGTTCATGATGGCCACCAGAGAATCATCACTCTTTTTACTTGATAAATACATAATTCTCCTTTTGCTAGACACACAATGAACCCGCACTGTCGCTTATGCAGTTGATAAAGGGAATCTTAATTGATTTTTTAATTTGTAGCATTTTCATTACTGAGGGAAGAAACAAAATAATCATCTCTTCAGTATTCTCCCATTGCACTATTTGCTGATGTGGCTGGAGCAGTGTTACCTTTAATTTCAGATCAGCTTCGTGTTGCTTAAGAGAGCATTTTGTTTTTGCTTGAAACATACTCCATGGTAAGAGAGTTACTGTGCAAAGTTAATTTTGCAGGGTTGCTTGCTCATCTTTCTGTTCACATGTCCCAGAGAATAAATTGATTCTTAAGATTTCAACTTGAGAATGATGTTGTCACTATCTGGAGGGAACGTGGAACATACCACTAAGTCCATAGGAGTGAGTGAGAGGAAGGGTGAATGGATTAGTTTAGGACAGCAAAGTGATGAGAGAGTAATGAACAAGGGAATGGAGGAACTGGTGAGTGAGTGAGTCGAAGGATGGGCACATATGAGGGGAAGGATTGTTGAATAAGTGGAGAGATGAGTAAGTATATGAACCGATGGATGGGTGCGTGAATTAGAAGAGCAGTATTATTGGAAAGTAAACAAATCTTCTTGCGTGGCGTCTCCATGTAACAAGTGGTAAATGGATTCATAGTTAGTGTTTCAAAGTAGGTCCTGTCAACAATGAATTTTAATTACAATAAGAGAAGCATGAAGTTAAACTTTCATTTGCTGAAGCACTTTTCATCATCAAAGACTTTCAAAAAAATTTGATGGAAAACGAAAATGAGAAAAATGCATTTTACTGGAAGATTGGATTCAATCCCACTGTATTTACAGTAAATATGTACATCGATTGACAATTAATATATACAAAAATACAGTCACAGCCATATTTATATATAAATTAAGAATAAATACAATATGCAGACCTCATGACAAGGCAGAAGATAGAACCAAAAAAATCCACTTTCTGCTCTCCAAACAGAGAGCAATGTTATCAACAAGAAACTATCACTTGGTGAGTTAAAGTGTGGTGCAGTGAACCCTGCTATTGCGCAGTTAGATAATTCTAATTATCATAATTATTAGACTAATCAAGAAATATCAAATCCGTGAAGCAGCTATCTTCAAACAGTGCCATGGTTACCTTTTAAACAAGGGAACCATAATCTCCATTTAAACAGATCTATTACATCTTTAAATAGCACGTTACAGTCATCCTTTAATCATATTAATCACCTTAAAACAAAGAGCCCAATCTTTCTTTAAAGGGAGTCATCTATCAAACAGTCAACTGTTTCCTTTTGGAGAGATCTGTGGATTGTTTTCAATAGAAACCTACTGTCTTCCACTGAATGGATCCACAGTCATTATAAATGTCAAAGGTACATCGTTGATTGAAACATTAAAACCTGCCATTGTCTTTAACAGCCTTAGGGTGCAACCCCACAGGGTTCACTGCAACAAATGATAAGGTATCAAAACAAGATGATGGATACTTCCTTGCTGGATTAAAGTACCATGTTTCTTCATTTTTCTGTTTAACTCTTCCTGCTAATAGATCTCATTCTCTCTTTTTTTAAAAAAATGTCTTCATTCCCCGATCTCAAATCATTTTTTTCTGTGCTTTATTTGATATGTGCAATAAACTTTGGTCCAAAAAATGCAATCGTGCAATGGTGTTCACCACTACCACCCCACCCCCAACAGAAAAAAGTAAATGGGCAACAGGTGAGATGAGGTTGCTTAATGGAGCATAAAATGCTGGAGAAATTTGGTGATCCAGGCAGCATCCACAGATGACAATGGGTTTCTTTTGCCTTGGTAGAGGTCAAGGCTGTTATGGATTCTTTATGACTCCATATAGATCCCAAGAAAATTCAAAGGGCTCCCCGGTCCCTGACATTCCCATTCTAATCTTCATGTAGAGGAAAAGAAGAGTCACAAACTTGCAATCATAATGATTACTAGTTTAAACTGACAGAGCATAGGAAAAAGATTGATGAGCTGGGATTTTTTAAAACTCTGGAGTAGGCTCAAGGGAAGAGGGGGAGAGAGCACCATTCAAGAATTCAAGTTCCATTTGCAATGTGCCTTTTAATTGGAAAAATAAAGCAAGATGCCTTAAAAATGGGACTGAATGAATATCAATTCATAGACATGATTCTAGAAAGGGTTTAAATACTTCATCAAAGAATTAGATACTAAGTAAATATGTTAAAGAGAAAGGCAGCAAATGGTTCAGGAAATCCAGGAATTTGGTCTAGAAGTGAGAAGGCATGTGCTCCACTGGTGGGTGAATGCAAAATTGGCTGCAAAAAGGGGAATGAAAAGTTCAGATGCATAGCATAACATGGACGGAGGGAGCCACTGGACCTAAGAAGGATTTAAACACACAGGAAGCAAGGCTGAGAGATCATTAAACAGTCATGTGTTTTATCTCTCTATCTCACATCCAGATTTAAACTTTCAGGAGCAATGAGACCTTAATCCAGTTCAGTTTATATTTAAATGAAGTGGGTACAACATGTCACTGGTCCTGAAATCAAGCCTCTACCAGCTTCATTCTTCTAAACTAAGGAACGTGCAAAAGAAAGCAGAAAGATGAAAAAAATAATTTGGCAATCAAGTCTTGAAGGAGATGCACCAAGACGTTGGTCAAACCATCTTCTTCAAATCACAATAATCTTTTAACAAGCAAAAGAAAAATTTCAGCCCACAAAGTCTCCACTGACCGCCAATCTCCCATTTACATTCATATTAATCCTATTTTTAAAAATTCTTTCAGCATTCTCAACAATTCTTGTCTCCCTACCCTCAGATTCTACCACTCAGGACAATTTAGAGTTGCCAATTAACTCACCAACTTGCATGTTTTTAGGATATGGGAGGAAACCAAAGCGCCTGGAAGAAACTCACATGGTCACAGGGAAAATGTGCAAACTCCACACCAAGGACACCAGGACCGATAGCAGGTTCCAATCACTCCTGAATTCACCCTTACACATTCCAGGATTCACTTCCATACATCACAAGATTTAGGATTCTACCACGTTCCATAATCTCCAGGTGTCAATCGTGGCTCAGTATGTTGCATTCTGCCAGTACTGAAAAAATGCTGCACCATCAAAGATTGTATATTTAGATGAGATGTTTTCCCTCTCAGTTAACTGCAGAAGGAAAGTTCTCCTTGGTGTCCTAGCAGAAATGTATCTTTAACAGACATGGTTAATAGATTTTCTGTGGTTGTTGTCAATTATTGTTTATGGGATATTGCTGCTACAATTTCCAACATTACAAAAGGAATATATTTCAAAATTAAAGGTTGTAAGATGATTCTTGACATCCTGAGATTGTCAAACATGTAAAAATACAATTCTTTTTAAGGACTCACTCGCATACATCCCAAATTCTTCTGAATTAGTCTTAGACATTGCAAACATTTCTGAAATGAATCTCATGCTTTCCAGTCAACCCAGGACTGATACTTAAACTACCCAGACAATCCAGGATTGACCCTTATATATCTTCAACACTCAGGACAATATCATCCAGGGTGCACTTACTCCAAAGGGATAGGGTGAGCCTAGTATATGCCCACTGGCAGTGTCGTACTAAAAGCTCCCCTGTTGGAGTCTGAGCATGAAACTCAGCTCCTGGATCCCTATACCCTGAAGTTCATCAATGTCTTATTTCATTTAGGCAATAGATAACAAAGCATTAATGGCAGGAGCTTTAAAGGCAACCAGTACAGGAAGACACTGTAATAGCATTCCTGGTTTCTTCAAGTTGATGTTCTGTAGAAGGCCTCCGTACAAATTCTGAGTTGTGAGAAAGGTGTAGGGCTCCACACACAAGCCAAATCCCTCTCACAGATTAAAAGGTTAACTTAATATTTGTCGATGAGAACATTTTCATTAGGCCATATCTGGTTTTTAAAAGAAATAAGTGCTTTGACCCTGTCATAAATGTGTTTTTGAGATCAGGTCACTGGTGTGCAGAACATTCCTTTGTCTACAAAAAATGATCCCTCTTCATTAGGATCACTATTGAATTTTAGACTTGTCATATTCAATTTTAGTTCCAGCTAACTTTCAGACTAATAATCCAAACAAACTGGTTGCCATGGATACCATACTTGAGGTAACTCCCATTCTGATATGACAACATTTTTGTCTTAAATCCAGCATTATTTTGATTAAGCCTCATTCCCATTTTCTTTTGGCATTAGATTTGAGTATGAGGATGGTTTTAACTTTGACATCTGTTAGATGCTCCAAAGCCGCACCTTCTGATTAGATGAATGCGAAGCAAACATGATCAGCCAAAGGTTAGCCATTTTCATCCTCTATTCGGTGGGCTAGAGGCTTAGGTAGCTCTGTAGGCACAGGAGCTGAACATGTACATCACACTTCGCTGACAGGTGTATTCCGGCTCAACTCCTTGATCCCATGTAGGATCCGCTTCATGTGGCCCACTCTTGTTATCCCCAAGTCCTGCCAAGCACAGGTTAAAAGACAGGTGTTTATTTGCAGTGTGTTAACTTGATAATATATTACAATAATATCAATGAGAATGTAGATCAGGAAATGAAAATGACCTGTAAAGGAAATGGATTTAAGTAGATAAAGTAATGTTCAAAGGTGACTAAATAGTATGAAGTTCTTTCCCCTCAGGTAGACGGCATATTTCCTTTCCAACTTGGACAGTGTACACCCCTCTGACACAAGTCCTGATCAAGTAGTCAATAACCAAGGCCAGTGAATATGGTATTATTTTTCTCAACTTGTTCTGTGAAGAAGATGCAGACACTTACATTTTCTATTGTACTCCCAATCAAATATGAAGTCACACCGATAAGCTTTCCTAAAATACAGTATAGCTGTGTTGAACACCTCAATACCAATCTCAAATAACTGACCTACTTTCTTCTCCAGAAATTAAGCATTATTTGATGTGGATGGGAAGGGGAGAATTTAAATTAAAGGCAACAACATTATATATCAGTTCCAGTCCCTCTCAAGCTATTAATCTTCAGGCTTATGAAAGACAAATTGGAAATTATAAGATACACATAAAATAACTATAAGGCGCACATAGCAAGTGATTATGTAGTTTCAAGCACCCATTGAACCTTTTAATTGATGTAGTTGCATATATTATGCTAGTGAACAGCAATGTCTTTCTTTTGCAGTTCTATTTGCAATATGTTCATGTTAATGATTTGGATAACTGAAATTATGGCTTTTGTGTTCAAGTTTGCAGATGACGTGAAGATAGGTGGACGGGCTGGTAGTATTGAATAACCAGGGAGTCAGTAAAGAGTCTTGAACAGGTTGGGAAAATGGGCAAACAAGTGGCAGATGGAACACAGCATAGGGAAGTGTATGGTAATCCATTTCGGTTAAAAAAAATAAAAGTGTAGACTATTTTATAAATGGGGACAGAATTCAGAAACTGGAGGCCCAAAGGAACTTAGGAGCCCAAGTGCAGGATTCCCTAAGGGCTTGCTTGCAGTTCAAGTCAGTTGTAAGAAAAGCAAATCCAATGTTAGCATTCAGTTAGAGAGGACTTGAAAACAAATCCAAGGATGCAATGCTGAGGTCTTATGAGGCATTGGTCAGATCACATTCAGAATTTTGTGAGCAGTTTTGGGCCCCATATCAAATGGAGGAAGTGTTGGCATTGGAAAGGGTCTAGAGGAGGTTTACAAGAATGATCCTGGGATGAGAGGGTTAACATAGGAAGAGCATTCGATGGCTCAGTGCTTGTACTCACTGGAGTTTAGAAGGAAAGGAGGGTGGGTCGGTTTCTCATTTAAAGGACTAGATCAGTGGTTCTCAACCTTTTTCTTTCCACTCACAAACCACTTTAAGTATTCCCTATGCCATAGGTGCTCTGTGATTAGTAAGGGATCGCTTAAGGTGGGATGTGGGTGGAAATTGACTCCAAAGGAAATGGGCCAATGACAATTTTTATCAAGCAGATTATTTCAGTAACAATTGGGTCTAAAGCAGTGATTCTCAACCTTCCCTTCCCAGTCACATACCACCTTAAGCAATCCCTTACTAATCACAGAGCACCAATGACATAGGGATTACTTAAAGTACTATGTGAGTGGAAAGAAAAAGGTTGAGAACCACTGGACTAGATAGAGTGGCTATGGAGAAGACGTTTACAGTCATGGGCGAGTTCAGGACCAGAGGGCACAGCCTCACTGGTGACCAGAGGGCACAGCCAGAATTAGATGACTCTTTAGAATAGAGACGAGGAGGAATTTCTTTAGGTCGAGGGTAGTGAATCTGTGTAATTTGTTGTCAAAGGTGGCTGAGGAGGCTGTCATTAGGTATATTTAAAGCAGAGGTTGATAAGTTCTTCATGAATAAATGTATCAAAGGTTAAAGTTAGGAAAATGGGGTTGAGGAAAAAAAAATACCGGCCATAATTTCAGTGGCGGAGCAGATTCAATAGGTCAAATGGCCTAATTCTGTTCCTACATCTTATAGTTTTACTAACAGAACTTCCCACATACAGCAAGTGTGGTTTTCCTGGATTAGAGTAGAGCTGTCTTATTCTGGTAGATATTGATGCATTTTGCTCACACCCCTCACATAACCAAACATTTTTGCAACAACAGCTCGTAATACATCACTTTTCTCAGCTTACTCAGAAAATCAGATGAAGCTTTTGCTATTTCTCATGTTTGGAATGAAACTAACCTTAAAAAAGGATTAGAATTAGTACAAGTTGGGTATTATGGCATTCCAGGTGAAATTGTAAGAGTAATCTTGATTTATTCGTTCTAAACTTTTATAGGTGTGTAAATGGAAGCAGTGGTAAGTTAGTATGGGGGTTTAATGCTAAATGTTCGTTCAAGCCTTCACGTGTCAGATGGTGCAGTTTGCAATTCTTGAAAAATATCATTGCAGCTTGGTCAATGACATGAAGCACATTGGGGAAATAGGGGGTTTTCCAAAACAAATCTGACAGCAAAACCAAGACTATTTAATGAAAACTTTAACCTCCTTCGAGAGCCACCTTTTTTTTAATCCCTTACCGACCGGTCAGGTGGTGATGGCACAGTTACAAAGTTTACCTAAATCATTTCAGAATGGTGATACCTTGGCAATGAAGGAACAACAGATTTATTGTCATCAAGGTGTACAACGTGGAAGTGATCTTGCTAAATGTGGTGTTTCTTGATCTTCCTGGCCTTGTTCTTCAAGTGGAAGCAGAGTGCTGCCCATGGTGTGTCAACGGTGAAAGCCACAAATGTTCAGGGATGCTGATAGCAATAGTCTCCCATTACCTTGCTGATGTTTGAAAGCAGATTGATGGGGTAGTAGCCAGCCAAACAGGACACAACCTAATCTTGGTTTACTGAAGTTACATCTGGAATTTTTCCGATGCACAAAAACATCTGAGATAGAGTTAAATTTGGAGTACAATATATAAGCAGATACTCTCAAAATCCTCTGTTTTCTGGGTATTTAAAATGCTCAACTTTTCTTTGTATCTGACCAGATAAATTACAGCAGCTAAGAATGGCCTGTGAGATAGTGGGAAGCAGATGATGCCACGATGGATCATCACAATCCTTTTGGCTGAAAGTAGATCAAAACTCAATCTTTTACAATCATAATGGGATCTACTCATTTTGATGGAGATATTCAAGAAATCTCCTCTGAGATCACTAATAAGCAAACTAGATCAAACATGACCATTGAGCATTGATCAGATCCATTAATTAAGGGACCACTTCACTCTGAACATTACTTTCACTCTATTCAACAAATATTTTTCAATGTTGCCACTTCACCAAAGGCTGAGCATTGTCCCAAGTATGCTCTGCTACATTTCTCTTTGAACCACTTTGATGTCATGAAGGCAACATTAAAAAGAGGATTACATCAAGTGCCAAATTCCAGAATGTTGTCAAATGCAATTCTGAACTTGCGGAACATGCAAAAAGCCTCAATTATGCTAGTTTTCAACTGCCAGGTTTGTTCTGAAATGTTTATTCCCTTCAATGTAGTGTAGTACCCCACAGAATGCATTTCTTCTGAATGTAAAAATAGAATTTTAGTCTCCACATAAACATATGGTGGTCATTCCTTCTAATAATGTCATGGATGAATCAGTTTGCAAAAGCTAGATTGGTGAGGATGAGGTGAAGAAGGAGGCTTGTTATAATTTATGCACCGAATGTGATCTGGACACTGAAAAATGTTAACACAAATAATGCAAAAATATTCATACAGAAATGCTACTGTGCACAGACCAAGCAAGCCGAACACAGTATTTCCAAGTATACACATCCATATTTTGGATAGCAGTACAGTTATACAAATCAATTGATTTACAGTCCACTTGGAGTATTGTGTGCAATTCTGGTTTCCATTTTGTAGGAAGGACATGATTAATCTTGAGAGTGTGCAAAACAATTCACAGGAATAATGCCTGGACTGGAAAGCTTGAGGGACAAGGAGAGATTGGATAGGTTGGGACTGTTTTATTCTGGAGCAAAGGAGGCAGAAGGATCACCTTATAGAAGTTTATAAAATTATAAGGAGCATAGACTGGGTAGGTGGTCACTGTCTTTCACAGGGTTAGGGAGTCCATAACTAGAGGGCACAGATTTAAGATGAGAGGGGAAAGATTCAAAGGGGATCACAGGGGCACGTTTTTCCACATGGAGGTTGGTGGTGAAATGAGGAAGAGGTGAAGTCAGGTACAATTACAGTGTTTGAAAGATGTTTGAAGTGGTACATGCTTTGGAAAGGTTTAGAGGGATATGGCCAAACCCAGGCAAAGGGGATTAATGCAGATAGGTACTTTGGGCAATATGGATGAATTGGGTTGAAGGGATCGTTTCCAAGCTGCACAGATAAGAATCAATTACTGATAAAAAATTGAGGGCCAAAACATTTTGTGACAAAGTTGCTCAGATATTTGAGATTAAGCAATGATTACCATGAAAAGAGTTTAACATTGAGAAATCTTGTGCAAACAACCAAAAGGGAAACAAACGTTTGAAATACCCCAGAAGCTTGGCAGCAACTGACATCACATCAGATTGTTAATACACACCAAGATAAAATTACCTACAAAGAAATCATTGAAACTTTTTCATTGTTCAAAAATCAAGAGGCTGGGTCCGAATTTCTCCCCTCCCCTCAACATTTTATTTGATCCCTGGAAGATCCAAAACAACAAAGACACTGCTCTAAGTCCAGGATATCTGATACCCATTTACTGTGGCCTTTGTTAATGAATTCCATTATGGGCACTTGCCTTTTTACCCATTTTCAGCAGGACTAAGAATTAACCCCAATCTTTGACTTTCAGATATTTCAGATTTACGAAGCCCTATCTTTTGGAGTTCCAGTGCAGGTAACTTGACTTGAGACTCAATTAGTGCAACCCAGCAAGAGCCCCAGTGTAGGCACTTGGTTTGACTCGCATGCTTAGACTACAATTCAATTACAAAGTTTGAAAGATCTATTAAATGTTTTTGTCTCTTCATACCAATATAACTGATGCTGTTTTTACTAACACTTTAAAAATTTAATGGGAAAGAGTCTTGCTCCATTTTTTTGTGTCCTCCCTTTCTTTCACTGAATTTTTTTTTAGTCTCAGTTGGCCATTTTGTCTAAAAAATGTTTTAGGATGTATAAAATTTATTTATACATCCAATAATTTTCCAAATAGTAATCTATCCTTCACAAACTCCTCTAGAAGTAATAGATTCAAGGCATTTCCAAATGATGTGATCTCAGCCCACACAGAAAGTTATTGCAGAAGTACAGGACTGATAAGGCCAGGCCATATTAGCTTGTCATTCATGCAGAAGTGAGAATGTCACTTGCAGTACCTTCAGATCTCGTCTCTCCAGATGCAAGAGCTCTGAGCCACGGATGTCGTGTCCGATGAAGATGTCTCTGTATTCGAACAGGCTAAGATGCTCTAACCAGGCCGCCACCTCCTCAGTACCCCACTGATGCACTGTGGGAAAGCGAAGAGCAGCGCCGCCTTCAGTACCCACATTCCCAAAGGCAAAGAGAAATGCACAACCATCACCCGCTAGCAATAAAGAGGCCCACAGAAATTTAAGAGTGTGCAGATAAATCTCACAAAAGGAATTTCAAGAGGATACCATGAATTAGTAAACATGCAACACAACCTCGAGACCAACACAGCTGCTGAAATGAAATATGTGTTTTTGAGTGGAAAGCTCCACATTACAACATCAAATATATAAAAAACAAAATTGCCTCCAATATGACTACAGCAGTGATAACCCTGAAGGATAAAGAAAAATAGTGTTGACAGAAAATACATCTGACATAGTATTGAAATACAGAAAGCAATAGCATCCCTATGTATCACAATCTGTTGTGAATTAGTTGAAGTCAGGTCCACAATGGTATTAAAGTACTTCCCTTGGGATATGCTCCAAGGATTGGTTGGAAATAATGGGGAAGCTGCCTTCTCCTTCTGTTTTGTTAGTTCCAGGAATATTCAAATAAATATCGGGTGGAGAGAGAATTGTGTTTGGCTTTGATATCTTCCAAATAATTACTGTCTGGCTCCAACACAAAGAATGATCACTTGAGTGAAATATTGGAGGATGAACCAATGTCATTGAAATATCCACCCCAATGTTAATCTTTGAGGGAGGAAACAGGAAGGAGAAGAACTATTTGGTTGATATTGATGTGTCTTTTCCACCAATTTACACTTGTGTGTTTGCACCCTTGATGTGTCATGTCCCTTGTTAAGATGCTCCCTGAAATCTTTGCTCAGTTACATGGAGCAAGGGGTTAAAACCAATTTGCATTCAGTATCTAGAAGGAAACAAAGATAAAACTAAACCCAGATGTAATACGAGTCAGTATGTATAAAACATATGTGTGCCTTAGGTTGATAGAATAACAATAGATTATACGTCCAAGCAAGGCCATTGATGCAAGTTCCACTTAAAACTATCCTGGAGCACATCTGCAATTGACTATTCAATATATTAGCAGACATGGACTATTAATCAAAGCAATAAAAAGTATAAAATGATTTGTTACAAATTATAGGACTGTTTAAATATTCAGAATATAATATTTTCATATTTATTGAAAGGTGCTGCATAGATTCAAATGCAGAAAAATAATTCTGACACAATTTAATGAAAAAAAAATTAGTTATTCTGAGCCAGATAATGGGTGGTACTCTGAAAACAATCACGATGTCAGGATTAGCTGAAGCCGAGGTCAAATGTCCTTTTGTACACCATGGTTAACGGTCACTCTCAATTAAAAATGAGTTTTTAATGTTTTCCGTTTTGAAGATTTAGATATTTTCTGAAAAAAATGCAGTTTCAGGAAAATAAAAAAGTATCTGCACTTATATATCATCCTGAATTTTATGCTGTTCAGACACAAATACATCTGCACCAGCCTTCCTACCTCATTGAACTCATGTTCACTCTCAATTTTCTATTCTTGACTGGTGAGTATTGGTAATATATTTGACCACTAGAAGGATCAGTCAGTCAAGACGTTCTGGCATATATGGGAAGTTCCAAAGCATATTTTCTTTTGCTGATATATTCTGAGGCATGGTTAGCAAGATGAAATCAGATAGAACGTGGGATTTCCTCACACATGGCACATCTTACAAAAACCATTGTGACAGTTAAAGTTGTGATGTGAAATTTTCACCTGCCTCATCTAAACAGCATGGGAGACCACATAGAGACGACTTACTACCAATGAAAATCCTGGAGTAGGGCAAGCCTTCTACTCCAGAACCGTAAACTTCACTATTTCAATAGATGATTAATCATAAAAACATCATTGGGAATTTGACCAGATGGGCTCTTATTAGGGCAACCCCTAATCCCTCTGTGAGGCATCAAATTGTAAGAAGACAGAAACAGGAGGGCACTGATTTCTTTAAATACACTTAGGTTTAACCAAACAGCTAACAATGTTAAGTTAACCCACTGAAAAAAGTTATACATATATCCAAGTTGAGGCGAAGAGTAAAAAATGAATACCACTGTGAACACGAATCACTCCTGGCATGAATGGAAAACAAATGCAGACTGAGTTATAATGATAAAACTGAGAGTTAAAGTTCACATACACACCTGGCAAACCCATATTCCCTCTGGTTTCCTTATTCTTGTTATTTTTCTCTTTTTTTAACTTTGACACAAGACGAAACTTGGCACTACGAGTGCGTTTGGAATATTCCAACAACTGTCCCTAGAATGACACATTCAGAGAAAAGACACAGAGTAAAATATCCCACTCTCACTCGTGCCTTTGAAATTAGGATCAGTGGGAAGCAGGTCTAATGTGCGAACAAGACTCGGCCTTGGTCATAGCTTACAACCGTCCTGCCCTCACACCTGCAAACCTTTTCCAACACTCATCCACCTATAGAAGAGATTTCAAATATTTACTAGACTTTTAAGATTGTTTTATATCAACTCGTCATGAGGGGTTTTTTATAAAAATACAGTTTTAATTTTAAGGAGCAAAATAAAATGGAAAATAAACAAAGACTCGGGGTTGGGCCTACAGACATATTCTGGAAACCAGTCAGGTTGCAAAATTCCTTGTTTTGTCCTGAGCCTACCTCATCATCGCTTGGTTCGATGAGCTGACACAGCCAGGGGATTTCCGCCAATTTGCGAAGCTGAAGGTCCACATTAGCCAGAGCCCCAGTGAGTTCGTCCTTCTGAGGGGGATCCAACTGCTGCAACCAGAAAAGGAAAGCATACAGCAGCGCACTCACTAATAAAAACAAATGCTAGCCTTAAACACGTGCATTCAATTTATTTTTATCTCATCCCTTTTGAATTGTAGTATAATCAGATATGATTGACCAAATAATTTCAGCTTCTGAGCTTCAGTGTCATTATCAGGGAGTGCTGTAAGGCTCAACAACTTTGAAAGTCTTGCCGACTGTCGTGCAAGTATTTGTTTACAAGCTCAGATGATTTCCGATCTGCTATGAATTAGTAATACACAATCAAATCTGTTTATACTACACATTATCTCTTTGCCACAGCAACATATGATCTCTTCAGCATGCATCAGTGACTCACAAACATCTCCATAACAAAGCAAAAAATGAAACTGGAAAGCAGCTAAGTGTTAGCTCACTTTACTCCAATGTATTAGTTTCAATTAACATATGAACAGGCCCTTCAGCCCATGATAGTATGTGCCAATCACAGCTGCCTGTATATGGTCTATACCTCTCCATCCCCTTCATATCACGCGCCTGTCTAAATGCCTTTTGTGTTTGCTTCTATCACCTACCTTGGCTATGAATTCCAGGTACCTGTCACTCACTGTAAAAGCTTGCATCACAATTCTTTACATTTTTCTCCTTTCACTTTGAAGCTATATTCTCTAGTATTTGACATTTCAAACCTAGGAAAAATTCTGAGCATATAAAATCAAAACACAATGCTGGAGAAACTCAGCAGGTCAAATCAGTGGACTTTATATAGCAATGATATGTTTTATACCCTGTGTATGCCTGTCATAATTTTATAAACACCTATCAGTCCCCCTCCATCTCCAATATTTCACAAAAAAACAATCCACAGAACCTTAGAACACTACTACATGGAAACAGGCCCTTCAATCCTAGTCCCACTGACCTGCACCAAGACCACAGCCTTCATACCATTCCTGTCCAAATTTTTCTTAAATGTCAAAGTTGAACCTGCATTTACCAACCCAGTTGGCAGTTCGTTCCACACTCCCACCACTCTCTGTGTGAAGAAGTTCCCCCTAATGTTCTCTTTAAAGTTTTCCCCTTTCACCCTTAATCCATGTCCTCTAGTTTTTATCTCACCTAACCTCAGTGGAAAAAGCCTGCTTGCATTTACTATATCTAAACCCATCATAATTTTGTATACCTCTATCAAATCTCCCCTCAATCTTCTGGATTCCAGGGAATAAAATACTAGCCTGTTTAGCCTTTCCCTGTAACTCAGTTCTTCTAGTTCTGGTAACATTCTTATAAATCTCCTTTACACTCTTTAAACCTTATTGATATCCTTTCTGTAGTCAATACTCAAAATTTGGCCTCACCAATATCTTATACAATTTCATCAATAACAACCCAACTCCTATACTCAATACTTTGATATATGAAGGCCAATGTGACCCCATCTGCCTGTGATGCAGATGAGAATTATGTATCTGCATTCCCAGATCCCTCTTTGGTACGACATGCAACACCTCCCATTTGGCGTGCATTAAATTCCATCTGCCGTTTTGCAGTCCATTTTCCAGGTGGTCCAGATACCTCTGCAAGCCTTCCTCACTGTCCACTACACCTTCAATCTTTGTGTCAACTGCAAACTTGCTGATCCAATTTACCACATTATCATTCAGATCAATGATATGGATGACAAACAATAGTGAACTCAGCACAGATACTTGAGGGACACCACAAATCACAGGCCTCCAGAGAGGCAATCATCCAATACCACTCTCTGGCTTCTCTCACACAGCCAACGTTTAATTCAATTTACTACCTCACCATGAACACTGAATGTCAGTTTAAATTCCAAGTGTGTGGAAGCTGTCATTCAAGGCTGTGGTGCAATATTTTGGAAAAAGGAAAAATTAGGCAGTATTATTGCTTTCAATTATGTCCATTCTTGACCAGAATGAGCCACCAAACCTTGATTAGACTAGCATGTACTCACTTAATTACGTATTAATCTTTTTATCAAACAAAGCTCTTGAATATTTTCCATCTTGTAATTTACTCCATTGATATAATCATCTAAATAGTTCAATGAGACTCCAGTTCTTCAATGCTGTTTGGTATATAGATTATTTACATTTTCACTTTACATGAGTTGGTAACTTCTTTTAACCACTGAAACACTTAATTTAATTTCTGACAGTTTATTATTTCAGATATAAACAGTAGAATCCATTAGTTTCTTCCCTTTTTCCTTACCAGTGACATTTTGCCTGCCAGTAGAAGCTCTGTCTCATTGTGTAGGGCTTTCCCATTGTTGACCATTTCCATCACTAGGCTACAACTCAAGCCCTTTAGGAAACAAAAACAAGAGATAACTATAGATTGGCTCGACATCTGCTCAGTACCAATGTCATTCCTGTCACACATTACATCTTGTATTATTAACAGCTCACAGTAGTTAGGGAACAGAGTGTACATCCTTTTCATAGTAAACATTTTAAGCCTCTTCACAGGTAAGAAGAATCAGTCAGCAATGGAAAGAAACTAAAATCATATCGAACGGAGATTCTGATGAGACTCCCAAATGGAAGTTACCAGAAATAGCAGTTGGGATGAAGAGCAGGGTTAAAAATTAACTTGGTTAAAAGACTAAATGTAAATAGTGTTGACATTTGAAGACAAGAATATTTGGCAAATAAGAGGATGTAGAATTTAGGTTAAGGACTTTGAGGTGAGCCTGGAGAGAAATGCAGAAATTAAATGGGGCAACATTATTTTGGAATTTATAACCATGGATGAAGTTAGTCCTCATAATTGAGCAACACCCAATGCAGACAGAATGTAGGTGATAAGGTTTACAGAGACTGGTACTTTCCACTAGATACTTCTAGAGGCTAGAAATGTGAATTGAAGGATGAGAACCTGGAAAAAACAAAAATATGGTCAAAAGATTCCTGTGGTGGTAGGACAAGTAAGGCTAGAATTTGGAAATGTCATGCAAGTGGACCTATGAACTAAATGAATGGGTAAAAACTCAATTTAGGATCATTTTTCCCTCATAAAAGGGATGGGATTGTCTGGATTGGGTTGCTCTTCCAGATCCTGGTGGGTGGAGAGTGACCAGGATCTCCTATGCAACTAATGGGAACTAAGCAGCACCAAATTAGCTCCAGATTCCATCGTCTGCATTTGATTACTGTATTTGACATAGTAAAGGCTTATACATGGAATATCTCAGCATCATGATCTTGTTATCTTAAATTACATACTTCAGATTAAGATGTGATGTGTGCATTCTTTGTCTGCTTCCCTGCTGACTCTACCCTCTTCTTTGAACGATTTGTCCCTCATTGATTTTGCTGCTGGAACCTTGTCAAAGGGCAAATTATAGCCTATCCATTGTTTAGTCACGGAGCAAAAAATGATGTTGGAATACTAAACTTGTCTGATTGATACACAAGTATCAAAAATCTACCAACTACGTCCTGAAAAGCCAATCTGTATCACAAAACATTCCTCATTATTCCAACACTCACTTCAAATCCTCTTCTCATAGAAAATATAGTAAAGGGCTGGTCCTTTGTCCTCAATGTCTGTGCTGACCACCATGCCAAATTAAACTAATCATACAGCACCCTCGATGTTTGGGATAAAGACACTTATTCTTTTATTTGCCCTTGTGCTCCACAGTTTTAAATTTGTAATCAAACTATTCACATATGATTACATTCCAGATTTTATTCAAGATTATTTGTGTATATTTTGTATATATTTTTATTCACAGTTCACCCATTTCGTGGCACCATAATATTAAGGACATTTGGCTTCATAGGTGTTTGAGAGTACTCAGGTATGTTTAATTGTTTCATTGGTGTAGGTATAAGAGAGCTAAGCTTCCTTCAAAGCTTTTAATTAGCTTTGGAGTCTGTAGTTGCCATTTTTCAAGATGAGGACCAGAGATGTGCCAATGAAAGTCAAAGAAGCCATTATGAGGTTGAAAAACAAGAATGAAACAGTATAGGACATCATCCAAACCTTGAGATTATCAAAATCAACAGTTCAGAACATCATTAAGAAGAAATAGTGCACTGGTGAGTTCAGAAATCGCGAAGGGACCTGGTAATTCGAGGAAGAGCTCCACTGGTGATGATACAAGAATTCACATCATAATGAAGAAAAATGCCCAAACATATGTCTGACAGATAGAAACAATCTTCAGGAGGCAGATGTAGATGTGTCAATGACTACTGCCTACAGAAGACTTCATAAACAGAAATACAGAGGCTACACTGTAGGATGCAAACCACAGCAAAGGTGTAATGCTTTGGATCTTGGGCAGTTCCTTTACATCTCCACACTTTTCTCTTGCTTTCACTCTGGCACTGGTTAATCTTGGTCTCATCTCTCCACAAGACCCTTTTTTTTCTAGAATTTTGCAGTCTCTTTTAAATGGGAAACTGTAACCTGGCCATCCTTTCTGTGACTAACTAGTGGTTTGCAAACCCCAAAGTGATCAAAAGCTTAGAAGCAAGCCAAGCTCTCTTATACCTGCACCAATGAAGCAATTAAACATATCTGAGTACTCACAAAGAACTGTGAAGCCAAATGCCCCAACATTATGGTGCCCTGGTAAGAGGGAACTATGCATAAAAAGTGCTATAATTTGTACATGGTCAAACCAATCTTGAATAATCTTGAATAAAATCTGGAATGTGCACTTTAATTACATGTTTGATTACAAATTTAAAATTGTGGAGCACAGGGGCAAATACTGTAAAGGAAAAATGTGTCTCTGTCCCAAACATTATGGAGGCCACTATGTCTGCTTGCATACAGTCCATTCCATTTGTTGTATGTTCATGTTTCAAAATGACTTTTAAGTGTCATTATTCCACATTTCCACCATGCCCTCAAGCAGCACATTTTAGCAATCTATCACTCCCTGAAGATTAAATAAAATGCCTTGCAGATCTCCCTTGAATTTTTCCCTTCTCTACTTAAGCAAATTTGCATCCTGGAAAACAAACTGACTATTTATCCTGTATGAGCCTTCCATCATTTTGCTATTCTATCAGGTCACCCCTCAGATTTTGATGCTTGAGAGAAAACAATCCAAGTTTGTACAACCTTTCCTTGCACCTAATCCAGGAAATATCTAGTGACCCTCTTCTGCAACCTCCAAAGCATCCACATTTTTCCTGTAATGTGGACTGAAATTGCATATAATATTCCAAATGTCTCCCAATAGATGCAGTAACATAACTTCCTAATTTTTATACCAATGCCCCGTCCAATGAAGGCAAGTTTGCCTTCTTTACCATCTGAGCAATACATAAAATGCTGAAAGAACTTGGCAGGTTACACAACATCCATCAAAGCCTGAAATGTTGACTGCCAGATTCCTAAACAACAGACATAGGGGACTCATTTAAGAACTCTTACTTTGCTCATTATATATGACTGAATATTTATTTTTTCTGTATTTGCAAAGTGTGCTTACATTTCTTTCTTTCTTTGTTTACATTTCCCTCTTTTGTACACATCTCTTTCTTCTTGAGTATAGGTTACAGCTAGTGATAAATAGAAATTCTGCTAGGTCCACAAGAAAAAGAATCTCAGGGTCGTATACAACGTCATGTACTCTGACAATAAATTTAAGCTTTAAATTTTGAACTTCAGGGTCCTTTGGACTTGGTCCCTTTTTCCTCGGTACTTCTCAGGCTTTAACATTCATGGTATATACCCTACTTTAGAACCCCAAAATGCACAACTTTACACTTACCAGGATAAAATTTTAGCAATCTATCACTCCCTGAAGATTAAATAAAATGCCTTGCAGATCTCCCTTGAATTTTTCCCTTCTCTACTTAAGCAAATTTGCATCCTGGAAAACAAACTGACTATTTATCCTGTATGAGCCTTCCATCATTTTGCTATTCTATCAGGTCACCCCTCAGATTTTGATGCTTGAGAGAAAACAATCCAAGTTTGTACAACCTTTCCTTGCACCTAATCCAGGAAATATCTAGTGACCCTCTTCTGCAACTTCCAAAGCATCCACATTTTTCCTGTAATGTGGACTGAAATTGCACATGATATTCCAAATGTCTCCAAATAGATGCAGTAACATAACTTCCTAATTTTTATACCCAATGCCCAACTTACTAGCTGACTGGTATTACTCTGTAGCTTTAGACGATCCATCACTATCATCAATACCTCTAATTTTGTGTCATCTGAAAGCATACTGATTGTACGGCTGACATTCACATCTAAGTTGGTAATGATTATGACAAACAGTAAGGGTGTCAGCACCAATTCCTGTGGTATTATGCTATTTATAGGTTTCCAACCACAAAAACAGCTCTCCATCATCACCTGCTGCTTGCCCCTGCCAAGTTAATTTTGGGTCTAATTTTCCAAAAGCTCTAATCTTTTGGATTAGCCTTCCATGTGAGACCTAATCAGAGGCCTAGTGAAGTACAAAAGTCTGTAGACACCGTGATTGAAGTAAAGCACAATCCTGGGGAAACTCAGCAGGTCAAACAGTGTCTTTTATATAGCAAAGATAAAAATGCATAACTGACTTTTCGGGCTTGAGCCCTTCATCAAGGTATGAAACATCAGTTATATACTTTTATCTTTGCTGATCAGAGACTTTACTGGAGTCCATGTAGCCTACTAGCAACAGAAACCAACTCTTTGGAAAGAGCCTTGGTGGAAGGCAATACTACAAACTATAGTATGGCCAAAAAAAATCCAAAGATTATTAGCCAATCTAGCCCAGCTACGAATATTACTGACCAGGAGAGAAAGGTATATTATGTTATTTTTTTCTTTATAATTACATCTAGCCTGACTATAGATCTCAATAGCCCATCCAGTCTAGCTGGCTGCATTCTTCAACCAATACCCTACAGTTATAATTTCCATTTCTTACCTCAGTGGTTTTTGATTTTGCGTAAACTTTATCCATTGATTTGGCACTGGCATTTACTGCATGCGCAAGCTCTTGTTCCATGGTATGATGAAGCTGTGCTGTCTCTCGAATCCTGGAGAGACAGAGGAGGAAGATGGAGCATTGCAAGAAACAAAGATAAAAAGTGGGCAACATTAGCTACGAGAACCATGGCAAAGTGGAAGATGAAGGATTAATGCAGAAGGTTATTGGGAAACATCTCAAATGAGACAGCACAATGATGGATAAGCAGTAGTTGCCTCTTGATGAAGGTACATCAAGAGAATCCATTCAGATCCACCAATTTTGCTGCAAAGTAGCCAAAGCCAAAATCTAACCAGAGAAACAGTGACCATATAACAATTACAGCATAGAAACAGGTCAACTTGGCCCTTCTAATCCATGCCGAACACTTTCTCTCACCTAACCCCACTGACCTACACTCAGCCTGATATAACCATGTAACAATACTAGAAATCAAAACAAGAAGCGTGCACTGTCTCACCTTTGCCAATCCCGTGACATATGCAAGGAATATCAGATAAGGGCATTGGTTTTCCCATGAGACGTACAACTTGCCCTGCCCTCACACAGCTTGTAATGATGAAATAAAGATTTCTTACACCTGTATAGCATTGCTTATTTTCTGTATTGAATAACTTGTCTCTGACCTCTGTGCATGTAACAAAAAGTAATTTTTAAATCATGTAACAGGTAATCTATGCCTCCTATCCACTTCCAAGCTTGTTATGGAGGCAAAAGATTTGCAACATTCCCTTTCCTCTTAAACTGTAGTTTTCGAGTTTATCACATTCCACATTAGGCAATCCCTATTCCATAAGTGCTCTGTGATTAGTAAAGGGTTGCTTAAGGTGGTTTGTGAGATGGAAAAAAAAGGTTAAGAACCACTGCTCTAGACCCAACTGTTACTGAAATATTTTGTTGGGAGAAAAATTGTCATTGGCCCATTTCCTTCGGAGTTCTGAAACCATGCACATAACGAGTCAATTAGGTATATTTAAAACAGTGGTTTTCAAACTTTTTTCTTTCCACTCAACATACCACCTTAAGTAATCCCTTTCTAATCACAGAGCACTTATGGAATAGGGATTGCCTAAGGTGGAATGTGAGTTAAGGGGGGCAGTTTGAAAACCACTGCTCTTAAACATACAAAGTGTCAATGCATTTCTCTTGTACAGCATACTGTCTCAGCTTTTAGGTTGGAGATGAACTGTAGCAGAATTTCAAACTACCATTTAGTAATATTAATTTTTTAAGACTCTCTCCTGTCACAGGAAGTTCTACTCATGATGTCAGACCAAAGGTCTGACCCAATCTTCAGCCACCATAGCAGAGATCACTGACAGCATATTTGCAGCTTGGCCTGTCCTACTGACCAAGTTCAAGTAATGTGTGCAGTTCGGGTAAGTTAGGTAGATGCCCTTTGACCCACTTACCGATGGATGAGTGCTCCAGCCGCTCGCCCAAACTGATTGATCTCAGCAGCTTCCTCTTCCGAAACGATCTCAGGTTGCAAGGCATGCTGGGATGATGTACGAGGTAGTTCACATCTTTGCTTATCTTCCCAAGACTTAAGAGTGTTCTCAAAAGCCTGCAGGGGAGTCAAAAACAAACATATTCAAGATTGATGTCAGATTGCCTATCTAAACTCAGACCTCTATTGCACTAGGATTCCATGCCATTCCACTATTTTTTTTTTAAACCTTCCATATCAGAAGCAAAGATGTGACATCATGTGATTAAGATCCAGTATATTTGTCTCCAGTGTAGTATTTCAAGCTCAGGTTTCAAATATTTTATCACATTATACCTGGTACAATGAGAAAGGTTCTTCTGTGAGCAGCCGAGCAAGTCATCTCTAACATTCATACAACAGTACACAGTAGTAGGGCAGAAAAGTTTCACTGTGAATTTGCTGGGAATAGAAGTTACAGAGAGATTGGATATGTTGGGTTTATTCTCACTGGAGCCCAGAAATCAGAAGGGTGACTTTACAGAGATTTAAAAGATTATGAAGGTCATATAGAGGACACACAGTCAGTGTCTTTTTCCCAGAGTGGCAAATCTCAGGAAAGCTAGACTGTACAGGTTTAAGATGAAAGGGGGAGACAGCTAAAGGACATCAGAGGGACAGGTTTTTCATACGAAGAGTGGTAATTCAATGGAATGAGCTGCTAGAGCAGGTGGTGGAAGCATAGATAGTTACAACATAATTGGATGTGTATGGAAAAGAAAGAAGTGGAGGAATACAGGTGTAATACAGTCAAATGGAATTAGTCTCATTGGGTTCATGGTTTGCAAGGACGTTGGCTGAAGGGCCTGTTCTGTACTGTACAGCTTTTATGACCTTCATGTGGGCCATTGGGTATAAACAATAAATGCTGATCTTGCAGGTGGTGGGTTCAGATCCCAATAAATGTATAAACAATAAAGTGAATGCCATGGTCTCACAAATTGGCTCATTTATAAGTTTCAGCTGTTTATGGAAAATAAATATTCTGATGCACTCATTTTCTCTTCCTGATGTGAATCTAAAAATATCAGAGTCG
Source organism: Narcine bancroftii (assembly GCF_036971445.1). Classification (NCBI taxonomy): domain Eukaryota; kingdom Metazoa; phylum Chordata; class Chondrichthyes; order Torpediniformes; family Narcinidae; genus Narcine; species Narcine bancroftii. The sequence goes on from NC_091477.1 coordinate 76,199,149, forward strand.
CTTGAAGTTTTTGACTTGATTTTCTGGTTGAGTCAAGAAGTTCCTTTGGTTTTCAACTGTGTTTGATTAAAAAAAAAGCATTTTCCATATTAAATACAGCCAGAAATGCTTTTGACTTTATAATATGCAACTGAACAGGCTAATAACAACATTACAAGCACATTCAAAGTCATATTTACTTAAAATATACACTGTTTGCCAGGTTGTTTATGTAATGCCACTAAGATATTTCATGAAAATTGTCAGCCATCTCGTATCTGCATGGTTAACGTGGAATTTTATAGTGTAGAAAAACATATTTTCAATGTGACCTTTCTGGAAGTTATTTTGGCTTTTATTGCTTAAACCTCTCAAAACTTTTTAACATATTGTACCATAGCACCTACCCTATCTCTGGTCAACATCTGTGCACGGTTCTTGTGAATGATCTTGATGTATCCAGGTGGCTGGATCCAGGCCTCCCCATCCACTTGTACCGGGACTCCTTCATCACCAAGGATTGTAATCTTCACTGAACGACACTAGTGATAGGAAGAAAGCGCAACCAGGTCAAAGAGATCTTTTATAAAATGCTGTGAAACAACTGTCTTACTAAAGAACAATCTGCTGGAGGGACTCGGCAGGATTGAGCAAAGGTCCCGATGAAAGGTTTCGACCCATATCATCGGCCATTCTTTTCTCCCCCTGACGCTGCTCAACCTGCTCAATTTCTCCAGCAGACTGCACTCTCTTCCAAATTCCAGCATCTGAGGTCCCTCGTGTGCCACTGTCTTAATCTTTGCCCTCTATTCCACATAGCAAAAAAGTAAGTCCAATATTTTAAAGGTCATTTAATTCCTGTTACTGAACAACCAGCCTATTCCAACAGGTCTGATAATGGTGCAGCACATAAGATCAAGGAAAAAAATATCAGAGGTAGAGACTCTGAAAGGTATCATTATTTTCTTCTGTGGTGCTTGTTAAGTTTCTAGCTCTGTTAAATAGTTCGGTTTTCCTTATTGATGTGGATGAAAATGTTGGTGGTAGGCCTCCTTCTTTAAAGGGTTGCTTTAGCAACAGGTGTTGCGAATTTAACCATGGCAAGCAGGCCTGAAAACACATAACCTCCAAAACAGATTCCTTTCCTTGGAAATTGGCAAATCTACTGGATTTTTACAATTCCAAAATGATATGGTAATTTCACTTCTTGCTTCCAGTCCACAAATTATTATCCCATTTACTTAATTTGATTTCCTGCAGTGCTTCAGTGGCATTTGTCATTTCCTTTCATCAGATGAGCTGTTTTCTTTCAGCTTTACCTCTTGGTTTGAATGTTTATTTCATTTCAAGCTGCAACATGAGAATACAGCAAGAGAATTTGGTTTTTTTTTTCTGGATGAACAATTAGTGTCAGGTTGGATAATTTTAGATCATAAGTGTGTCATCTATTCTCTGATTGGCTGCAACTTCTGTGGCATTTAGCTTATTATGAATATAGAAATCTATAGTGCAGCACAGGCCCTTTGGCCACAGTGTTGTGCCAATCAAATAACCCTCCACTATCTAATTGTCTCTTAAAAGATCCTATTTTTCCTGCCTCCACCACTGTTGCTGGCAGTGCATTCCAGTCTTGGGAAAAAGCCTCTGGCCATTCACACGATCAATGCCTCTCATCCTCTTGTACACCCCTATCTAGTCACTCTTCATCATCCGTCAGTCCAAAGAGAAAAGTTCACTCGACCAAACCTCATCCGACATGCTGTCCAATCCAGGCAAAAGTCCTTGCAAATCTCCTCTGCACCCTCTCTATAGATGGTAATGAATTTACTGATGAGAAATTAGTCACGAAGCTTAGGATACTAGTTGAGGGTTATAGAATGAAAAAGGGAAATGCCAAATTATTCATATTTGAACAAATGATATAGCAAGAATGACATCCCATAGAGTTTTGTGTATCAGGAAAGAAACCAAAGAGCAAAATCTAACATAATCTTTGGGTTAGTTCCAGTTCTTTACATTCAGTTGCACAGGAATAGCAAGAAATTGGAGTTTATTACTGGTGAGGTGGCCCAGGAGATAATTACTGAGTGACACAAGGGCCAATAATGAGACAAGAATTGTCCATGCAGGATAGATCGCTTGAACAAAATGTACACATGCGTCCTCTGCATGCCAGTAACAATTATGGAGAGGGAGTTAATCAAATCTGCATGAATAGCCGAGAATGCAAAAAAAGCAGTAGAGAAGAAAATAAAACAAGCATGGGTAAGCTTTCTTACTTGAGCAATTCGATGATGTTGTAAGTTGATGACTCGTGAAACAGCCATTTGCATACTGCCAAACACAGCCACCACCTCCAAGATCTTATCATCAAAAGAAGGGGCTGTGAAAATCTGCAGATTGAATAAGGGTTAAGTCAGCAATGACATGTCTGCACAAAGATTATTGAGTTTAGTATCACTGTATGGACACGAGTGTCATGGCTCTGTGTTAACTGTGTTTTATTTTTTTTTAAATGGAAAAATAGACTTTATTTACAAGAAGTATTTGCAAAAAGAAAACAGTCTCTTCACACTCTTTGTTTTATATTCATACACTTCCATCACTGTACATTGTTACATTCACTTCTATTTAGCAGCATTACCACCACTATGGCACTTTGTCATTACTCCCCCCTCTGTGGTTTGAGGGGCTTCCCCTTAGTGCCTAGACTGTGGTCCTTCCCCACAGCACCTTAGCATTGGCTGAGTCAAACCTTATTCATCCCCCAGCATGTACTACTACAGCCTGGAATGTGCTAGTCAGTAGCATTCCCTCACTGGCATCTCTGTGTGCTGAAAAATCAACAGGTTTTGAGCAAACTAAAGGGCGTCTTGCATTTTCCACCTGCATCTCCATTTATTTTTATGTATCATAACCAGTTTTTAAAGTAGTACTTACATCATCTTCTTTAGTTCCACCCCAAAAGTTGGTACCACCAGCATAGCTAGGGATGTTTAGCACAGCAATACCCTGCAGGCTGGGCAAGGGAATACGCTGTCCATCACACTGCAATACAGAAGAAAAGAATATCAACATAAAAAAATTATATCAGTGAGTGGTCCAGATCAGCACCAGTACAACCACAGAACTTTCTAATTTTACACCTGCAATGTCCAAAGTAATCGAGAGTAAGTGAATGAATTCTTAACCAAAATTCTATGCTCACTAGTTCTCTCCCTCCCCCCCACCCCCCCTGCCCACACACACACACACACACACAATATACTCGTATAAGCATCTAAATTTTTTGGTCTATTTTTCGAGCCAAAAAAAGGTGGGGGGGGCAACTTTTAGATACATCAAACCTTTGACCTCTGTAAGTATCTGCATCGTTCAAGACGTAAGGAGCTGGGACCAGGTGGTAAATCCGTGGCTGAGGCATTGGAAGCTTGGATGCGCGACCGGCTGGGGCAAGGTTCCTTGGTTGGGACCCCGGATGAGTGGGTGGTTGGGGCATCAGGAGCTCAGATGGGCAGGCAGGCGGCCAGGGCAAGGACATGTGGTCAGGGGTGTGGATGGGTGGGTGGCTGTGGTGAGGATCCTTGGTTGGGACCTTGGATGGGTGGGCAGCTAGGGCGTTGGTTGTTCAGATGTGCAGACGGCCAGGGCATTGGGAGCACCAGAGGGCAGGCAGCTGGGGTGTGCGTGCATGTGTGTGTGCGTGAGAGAGAGAAAAGATGCACTAAAATTGGGAAGTGGTAGAGGTAAGTCCAGGGATACTGAGTTTTTGAAGGAACTCTCCTTTGCTTCTCTTTGCTTATTGTTGGGGGTGTCGGTCTATGCCTGGTGCTGCCTCTTTGTGTGCCTTGAAGGCAGACAAAAGTTGACAAATTTTGTGTATTATTACATTTTGTGATTTAATGCATGATAATCAAGTACTCTTGAAATTGTGCCTTGAGTTCAAACAAAATGTAACAGCACATTTCTAGGCTTTAAATTTAATCCAACACTGATATGTGCATTTCACCAGCTGCTATATCTTCTTGAAGTCCATGGCTATCCTCCTCAGACCTCACGACATCTTCCAGTTTTATGTCATGTACAACTTGGATGGTGTACCCTGCACATTCAAGTTCAAGTCATTAATATATTTTTTGAGAAAAGCTGTGATGCCTGCAGTGGCCCCAGGAGAACTCTATGGTACTCTATGGCCCAGTCTGACAAATAATCTTTCACTAATACCCATGGTTGTCACAATCCTAACTTTCTAAACATGTTGCTCCAGCAATTTTATTCAATGCTGCTCCATCTTAATAATGTCTCTCACATGATATTTATTAAATATCTATTGAAAGTTCATATATACCATAACAAATGCACTGCCCTCACTGACCCAGGTGTTTCATCAAAAAACTGTCATTAATTAGATACCATGACCAAATCTATGGCTTTCTTTAACCAAATGCCTGTCAATTCCATCCCTTATTAATGTTTTGTGAACTCGTACTGATGTCAGGTCTGTGGTTATTAGGTTGTATCCATTTTTGATCAAGGGTGTAACACATTTGCAATTTTTCAGTCCTCAGGCATAACTCTTGGATTTAAAGTAAATCATGACCAAGGCCTCTTGACTCACTCAGCAACATTCAGACCAGTTAGATTATCCATCTTTTTTTTTAAATTATTTTTTATTTTTCACACTATGAACCATATCAACCAAAATATGTACAAACGTTTCTCATTAAATTTAGTGGTCTTTCCTCCCTTTTTTCCCCCCTTTTCCTCCCTCCCCGATACCCACCCCCCTCCAAAACCCATAAATATTCAACATATACAATATAATAAAACCATAAAACAATATCTTCACACAAAGGAAAATAAACAAGAAAAATGCACCATCTATTTATTACACACTGAATCTAGTTGTTTTGTCTTCTTATCATTTTCATTCTCATTCTAGGGGATGGAGGTCATTCCATGTATGGTTCCCAAATTTGTTCAAACATTGTGACTTTATTTTTTTAATTATAAGTTATTTTTTCCAATGGAATACATTTATTCATTTCCATGTACCATTGCTGTATACTCATGCACTCTTCCATTTTCCAAATTGACATTATACAATTTTTTGCTATCGCTAAGGCTATCATAACGATTTTTTTTGCACTTTATCCAATTTGAGGCCTAATTCTCTACTTCTTACGTTACTTAAAAGAAATATCTCTGGTTTTTTTGGTATGATATTTTTTGTAATTTTATTTAGTATCTGATTTAGTTCTTCCCAAAACGTATTCACTTTCGTACATGCCCAAGTTGCATGTAATGTTGTTCCCATTTCCTTCTTAACGGCGAAAACATCTATCCAATAATGTTGAATCCCATTTTTAAAATTTTTGAGGAGTAATATATACCGTGTGTAACCAATTATACAGTATCATGCAATACCTTGTGTTTATTGTATTCTTCGTTCCAGAACATAACTTTTCCCATACTTCATTTTTTATCTTTATGTTTAGATCCTTTTCCCCACTTCTGCTTAGGTTTATAGTTTATTTCATTTTCCTTATCTTGCAGCTTAATGTACATGTTGGTTATAAATCTTTTAATTATCATTGTGTCTGTAATTACATATTCAAAGCTGTTTCCTTCAGGTAATCTCAAGCCGTTTCCCAATTTATCGTTTAAATAAGCTTTCAATTGATGATATGCAAACATTGGTATATATATATTATCCATATATATATATATATATATTTAGGATTTTATTTTGTTTTCTGCCAGTTGTTTCTCATTCTCCCTTTGTCTCTTACTTTCTCGATAGTGCCTGTTCTCACATATGTGGCACATGCCATTTGGTTTCCCTCCCTTTTTTTTGGTCATCCAGAAAGGTCTTATTAAAATTTTTACATCCTTCTCCTTTCAAGACTGTGGCCGAAACATCTCCATTTTAAAGGGTTTGATTCTAGTTTTGTCAGCTGAGCTTTGATTCCAATCTACCCGTACCAGATCAGCTCTTATCCAAGAAAATTGACCGTTTTTCAATTCACTGGTTCCATATACTCTTTTTTTCCACAGCTTTACAGAGCGTGCATTGTGGTGATCAGAAATGTCCTATTGTTATTTTGCTGTTTGTATTTTTTTGTCTCCACAATATCCAACTCCAATAATGATATTTTCAATCTTAGCCCTGAAATTAAAATTGGTTATAAAAATTCTTGTGAACATATTTAGAAACCCCACTCCTTTGTGCCCTGGTATTAATGTTATCTCAGTTCATATTTACATAATTGAGGACTCCTGTTATTATTCCTCAATTGCCTAGTTCTGCAATTTCTCTAAAATTTTCTCTGCAAAAGTCCCAGTATTCTAATCACATTTCCCGATGGACAGATTGTGTCCTTGATTATTCCAGGGCAACCAATGCAATCCTCTTCCTCCTCTCTTCCCTTATTGACCACTGAGCATTTAGGAGTACTTGTTTCAAAGAAGAAATGTTGACCAGGATATCACAGAATTTCCTGCTCTATATTAAGCAGTACCAAGAAATATTTTGCGTCCATATGAATACGAAGGTAGCACTAAATTTTAACATCTGACTATGCTTTGTTGCATTATTTGCCCCTGAATTGAATTTTGAACTTTGAAACACCCAAGTATCAACAATGTTTCCAATGGGTAAAGTTGACATACACAGTTTAGGTGGGATAGTGTCTAGCTTCTAATATTTTGTTCTATATGGAAGCTTGATTCCCTCGCTCTAATTGTGATGCAAGAAAATAATTATTCCAAAGAATTATTTAGAATGATGGCCAAAGACAGATGGTCCAGAAAAGTAGGATACCAACCTCTAAAAGTACTTTTTGCTCCAGGTTTTTGTATGTTCTGTGTAGCAGCTCTTTAGTTCCAAGCACCCCATACCACATCATATTTTTTGTTCGACTCCTGAGAAAAAACTATGAAAAGTTAAATACCGTCCATAAAATATTGGTAATTAACAACAAATTCTATCACTTCCCATTCCAATAACGAGGTCCTAATCAATCTTGAACGAGACATGGAGTGGGAAGGAAATTGTTGCAGACCCTGACAATATTTCAGGACAATGGGAATGAGAAGGTAAAAACAACAGAACTGTAATTTGTAACAAATGGACAAAAATGCCAGGCAACAAAGGAAAGGAGGAATACAAATATAAACTGGTCTGGCAGGAATGAAAGTTCTTGAATTAAATTTGATTAGTATTGCAGAGGCTTTCACTTCTCAATGGTGAAGGGCAAATGGGAACCTGATAATTTGCTCCTAGTTGATATTAGCAATTATTTCCTTCAATAATATGGTACATTAATCCTAGAGCGAGAAAAAAAAAACTAAACCAGAAGCTTCTATGTTGGTTTTTCTTTCAATTTAGCAACCAAACAACTTCTTGTTTCCTCACCTGCACTTTTCAGGATGTTCATCCCGTTTGTTGTTGAAATCTAGGGATATTTTTGCATCTAATCCAATCCCAAAATAATTGTTCATGACGCATTTTTCTGAGTACCCACTGCTGAAGAATAAAACAAATCGAAATTAGTTTTGATATCAAAACGAGTACACAATACTCCTTATTTCACTTTATATCCTCTTTTCCAGTTTATATCGTTCCGTGAAGGAATATTTACCAGCTGTTCACCAGAGAGTATTGTTATTAAATGGCACTCCTCACAAGAGCAAATGCCCAAACAAAATACCCCAGCAGAAAGTTGTCCTCATGCCAGAATAGTTTGACAGAATACAGAAAACATATTTCTCCCCTACCCCACCCTGAAGAAAATACATATTAGAAACAACACTTTTAAGCAGAAGGCTCTCCAAGAGAACCCAGCTCCTGAACAGAAGGCAGTCTACAGAACAATTGATTTGGGCTCCTCAGAAAGAGACATGAGAGGGTTAGGGTCCTAATGGGCAGACTGGGCCAAAGTTAGGTTTACTATGAAATAGATACAATTGTAATGCAATTTAATGAATGTTGCAATCTTGATGGCCTTGGATTGTGTTATCAGACTAAATTGGTAATATGAGGTCACACAAGAATTCAACATTTACCTCTAGATTTCAGCAGCCTGTCCTGAACACCACCTCAATCACTTGAGCACAGAACAAGAGTCTACTATCCCATCCAAATAAACTGTGCCAAGTGCTTTCTGCCAGGGGAAATCCCTCAGCATCTAGGTTCTGTGCAAATAGTACTTCTGCTGTGAGCATGATGCAAAAAATACCTTCCATCCTTTTACCGGCAACCCTGTGTTCTTGGAAAATAGACTATATCACGATTTTTTTTGTGAAGGGGAGTTGATTTATTTACCTTTCCATCCCCTCGTATAAACTACCTTCCATCCTTTTACAGGCAACCCTGCATTCTTGGAAAATAGACTATATCACGATTTTTTTTGTGAAGGGGAGTTGATTTATTTACCTTTCCATCCCCTCGTATAAACTACGAGAGTGAATTTTATTTGGTACAGGTATTTTAAATATTTGGATAGTGACTTTTAAGTCCATTGAAGCAAATTTCCATAACCCAAATGGGTGAAACATGGGGGCACATGGGTGAAACATGGGAGGCACCCACACAATGTCATGATTTTAAAAAGTTATACAACAGTTGTCAAAAGCTGTTGATAACATTTCCAACCCCCCTCCCCCATTTTTTTCACACATTAATTGGTATCCAATAAGAAGTGTTCCTTACTATGAGAAAAAAGTGATCAGTCATTGAATTATCACCATCTATGTACTTGGAGACACAGTTTCTCTGTACTTTCTGAAACTCAACAGTCCAAATCAGATATTGCCATTTTCAAGAATAAGATTGTGACACCGAGATGATGATTGAGTAAATGGGTGAAATTGAGATGCAGGGGAATGAGTTCACAATTTGGAGTAATGCAAAATTACATCGGAGATGCAAGGGCAAAGTTGTGATACTGGGAGGACCAAGCTGCCACTCTGGGAGGACTAAACAGCCACTCTAGGAGGGACAAAACTTGATACTAGGGGTAACATGCAATAACACATTCAGGAAATGGAATCAATACTTGGAAGTAACAAGGAGTGAAAAAGAAAGTTGAGAAAAGTATTAAAACTAAAACAAAAAGTGCATAAAATAATCAATATAATTAAGCTTGATTGAATTTATTTCATGAAATTGTGCAAGAACAATTTTCTGTTTGCCACACAAATCTACACTGCTCTCTGCCACAAAATGTCATAAAAGTCAGTTTTAAAAAGGTATCAAAAGATCTAAATTTTCTTTAAAAAAAACTTCCCACTTTTACTCAGTCACTTCTACTAGCTGCTCCCCTGGTCATGGACATCAGTCCTACATATAGTAAGATGGTCAAAATAAATATCACCCATGTGTGACATTATCTAATTTCTTCACCATTGTCAATGTCCTCCTGTTGAGAGATCCTCACCTCCACTCTAGACCTCTATCCTATATCAGATCATATTAACTGCCATCCATACTTTGACTTCTTGTATTTCTACTCCAGCAACTTTGTATTTGCAAAGGATACTTCCTTCCCAATTTAACTTGGATTGTAACACGAAAGTCTGCTGATGCTGTGATTGTAGTAAAAAACAAACATGTTGGAGGAGCTCAGCGGGTCTCGCGGTGTCCATAGGAGGTAATGATATATAACCAACCATGAAGAAGGGCTCAGGCCAGAAATGTTGGTTATATATCTTTATGGGCGCTGTGAGGCCTGCTGAGTTCCTCCAGTATTTTTGTGTTTTATGCCAATTTTTATTGCTTTCTTGAAAATGATGGATGTGCCTTGGGTACTGACCCACAAACAATATTAGCTCCTCTCTTATCTATATTGCCTCACCACTTGTCACTTTATTTTAGGAAGCGTGAGGGGGTCAGTGCATTCTGTAGTTAATCTCAATGCTCTGAGAAGTATGATGTGCCAGTTAGCGTAGAAGGCAGCATGGTTAGCCTAGGGTGGCACAATTATGCAGCGGTTTGTATAATGCTATTACAGCACCAGTACCCTGAATTCGAATTCAGCACCATCTGTAAGGAATTTGTACATTCTCCCCAAGTCTGTATCGGTTTCCTCTGGATGCTCTGGGTTTCTCCCACCCTTCAAAACCAAATGGGGATTGTAGGTTAATTGCTGTATTTGAGGGGTTTGAGCTCGTGAGTCAGAAGGGCCTGTTTGTGTGCTGTAAGTCTAAATTAAAATTAAACTTTACACTTTTATGTAATTTTGACTGCAACTTTCTAAGGAGAACTTCACGGAAGAGTCTAGAAGACATTTTATCTTGTATCTAAGACGTTATACCTAATTTGGGTGCATTAATGGAAGAATCTAGAGGGATTTTAATTTTCTGTATAAATTATGCTGCATTCATCCTTAAAATGTTTTGATTGGATATGTTGGAGGAAGCTTTAATCTGTGCTATATCTGATCTGGAAGTGAGGTTAGTTGATTAAGAATTCTGCGATTATTACTCATTTTGAATAGTACAAACAAATTTCTCTGAAATCAGAATATGACCTGAACCTAGTGAAGCACATGAAAATAGATCAAAAAATGCCCAGCACATAGGAAGATTTTGGAGGTAAATAAAAATGTACACAGTACATACAGAACATCAGGTTCCGTGTTCACGGGGTCAGCATGGACAAATAACATTTTGCTGATAACAGATCCTCCAGCCAAGGAAGCAGCCAATCCAGCTCGTAAACCTGAAGTGAGGAGTACAGGACAGAGAGTCAGTGGCAAAATCAAGACTGCAAACACATGCAACACAAAGTGGAACCAGCCACACCCCCAAATCAATAAAATTTAAGAGTTCCCGAGTTAACAGTGTAAGAGTAGCATCAGATCCTCAGCCCCCTCTCCCCACACTTTCTGACACATAATATCCCAGATGATGATGTCAGGCATTGAAATGAGAAAGGAAAGTAAAAAGATAAAATAATTCTGAAATTATTGGGTGAGAGCAACAGCAGGATCAGAACAGTCTATTAAACATTCTCAACCATTTCAACTTACAATTCTCATAAATTTAGAATATCAAATTCTGTATAACAATTAGGATACATCTTTATAGCAGTAATCTTATTCAGGAATTTATTGGGACAGTCTGTAATATTTTGTTGCCGATTAGATTTGCTTCCAATATGTCTGCCATGTTCATTCTGAGTCAGCCATAAGGGCTCCTTGCATCATGGCTGATTTAAATTAAATAAAATGACTTACTCGGGTAAAGAATCTTGGAGTTAAGCATTGGCAAATTGTCTCGATTTCCTGTCGGAGTAGGAAGTGAGGCAGAACTCCCGATTGACAGGCTTCCTTTACTGATCCTCCTCTCACAGGGAGACTTTGGCACTGCAATATGGACAGCACATCTGCACATCATCTTCAGCTACATTTTGCCAACAACCACTTGGCCAGAATCTAAATAATTATACCCAAGAAATATCCAAAATGATCCCTAAAGCGAAAAGCAGAATTCTGCTGAGATTCAAAATTCAAAATGAAGCTTTTATGAATTAATCCATAAAATGATCTAAATTAGCAAATGCGACAGACCACTCATTGAAATGTTACAGACACAAATGAAGAAATCCCTTTCGTGTTATTTGGGTGTTGCTTCATTTTGAAAGCTCATAGTCAAGTCATCTCGAACAAAATTGGAATAGACAAATAGAACTGCCATTTACTCCACTCATCTCTTTCAATACAATCATCATTTAATGCGAATACATTTATTTTTTACTCAATCATCTTACACCACCTCTTGCTATCTTCATTTTTCCCTTGACCCTTTCCTCTCTCCTACTACCTTTCTTCATTTCCAATGGAACAGCTCCATGATTTTCCTGAAATCTTTACTATGGGCTTAAACCCAGCACAGATGTGTCTATGTTGGACACTCCTGACATCAACAATTACATATCAGGTTTAATACCTTTCCTGTTCACCCTTCCTTTCATGTTGGTGCTATATGTGGAGTGCAGAGATATCTTGTCTTCATTTTGGGTGTCTCTTCCTTCTTCTTCACAGGAGATTCCAAAGGTATAACCTTCTTGGTCTTGTGTCTGTGCATTCTGTTCATCAATAGCTAGACAATGCAGAAAGAGTATAGACCATGTATGTTAGAACTTATTCAAGATCAAGGTTAAGATCTAGCTACTCATTCTTCACAATTACTCTCTTCTTCCAAATGAGCTTCTATTTCAAAACAAAGATACTGTGATAGTACAGGATACTATCACCAATGGATATTTGTATATATTTGTTTATAGTTGTTGTGATTGGCTGAGAGTCGTAACCACGCCTACTGGCAGGTCACAAAGGGCTGCTCCTAACCAGAGCCAGGCCAGTCTGGATTGGTCAACCGTGCTGTAATACGCGCCAGTCTTTTGCTGATTAAAGCACTGATTTGAGTTAACAGGATCATTTGACATGTTGCAGATACATTAACAATTGATGTCACATTGCTATACTTAAAATACCTGTTGACATGAGTCAAATTTCTGCAGGGAATTCAATCCAATAGCACCAGAGACTTCGAAGCACAAACCAAAATTTCAATGAATGGGTTTACATAGTTGAACAGTGATTCTTTTATTTGCTTCCCTACCACACTAATGTAGTGAAGGCCAAGATTTTAATTGCATATTTGGAAGTATTGCAAATTTCTGGACTTGAACGTGTGCCACCAATCACCTTCTGCAGTGACCTGGCTCAGAACATTGACCATCGCTCTAGTTACAGTGCCTGGGCTGGAGTCCTTGGATCAGTGACACCGTGACTGACTGACACAATGAGAGGAGGGGAGACTTGTAGTGCAGCAATTGGTGGAGTGGTTCAGGGACTGGCTGCTCACTGGAGCAGCAAATGGGCTGGGGATCAGAACTTGGAATGGATTGGGGACTGGCTGTACATTTTGGAGAAGAGTTAGAGACACCAGACTGGAGAATTGTCAGTTGGTGTAATGATGATGTGAAAGGGCCCAAGGATTTAATTAAGCATTTTAATTTCTTTAATAATTCCATGGGCTCCTTCACCCCCTCCAATATCAATGTTACTGGATTAAAACCAAGTTATTCCAGAAGTAAAACACGAAAATCAGCAGAGCCAGGTGGCATTAACATTGCCTAATGCCTGCTCATGCTGCACAATTACAGTGTGAGCGACTGTTAATTCCTCACCTTTCTCTGCATGTTCTATGATCTGTCGTATTGCCTTCTTCAAACTATTTGCCCGCAGCATTAATTGCTCCCTAGGTCGGAATATCTGCGGTCTGGGCGAACAGGCTGGTCTTTCTTCGGCAAGGCTACACACGATGTTGGCTGTCTCACCATCTTCCTGCTCTTCTGCAATTGTTGGCGGTGGGTTCGGTAGAGAGGATGTTGCCTGAGATTCATCACTGAGCGTTTTCAGCAGCGAGTCCAGTTTTTCTTTTAGGACAGAGCACTGCAGTTAAGGGAAACATAAATTTGCATGTCCTCCTACTGTGACAATAAACAGTGATGGTGAAAAAAAATAAACAATCATGACATTTTGGTTTAAGGAATGTATTAAGAGCTGACAGTTGAGGTACAGATTAGTCACAACAGTGAGCATGGAGCACACAAGGATTATGTTGACACAAGAGATCATTTTAAATTTAGAAATACCACACAGTAACAGGCTCTTGTGGCCCATGCTTCCCAATTATACCCAACTGACCTACATCCCTGGTATGTTTTGAATGGTGGGAGGAAACCAATAGACATGTGAAAAACATACAAACTCCTTACAGACAGCACAAGTCCCAAATGGTGGAGCTGTAACAGGGTTGTGCTAACCACAACGCCAACCATGCCGCCCTAATAGTCCCAAATGGTGGCGCTGTAATAGGGTTGTGCTAACCACAACGCCAACTGTGCCACCCTAATAGTCCCAAATGGTGGCGCTGTAACAGGGTTGTGCTAACCACAACGCCAACCATGCCACCCTAATAGTAAAGATAATAGCAAAGTAAATAAATGCATCATGATAGAGAAAGTGAGAAGTTAATGATCGAAGTTTCAACATATGACCCCTGGGAAGCTGAAGCAGAAATGCAGTGGCAGGGTGGCACAGCTGGCGGAGCTGCTGCCTCACAGTCCAGCAACCCCGGTTCAGTTTGTGGAGCTTGAGCATTCTTCTAGTGAACACACGGATTTCTTCTTATTGCTTTTTCCACTCACATCCAAAAATGTGCATATTTGGTACATTAATTGGCACTGGTGTGCAGAGGAGTAGGAGAATATGGAGGGGGGGGGGGATGAAACTGGTGAGATCTCGAGAGGGTTGTGGGGAGATTAGGATAGGATGCATAAAAAGTGGGAGCCAGATGTCTTGTGTGGACTAAAGGGTCTGTTTCTGTGCTCTATCTCTAAAACGCTTGAAGCATCATAGGTCATGCTGTATCCACTCCCACAATGACCAAATTTTTTAAAACTCAATCAATGTGCAAGAAGCTATCGGCAGGATCTCAGGGAGAATCAATGATGCAGCTGATAGAGCTTTTTACAACAAAAGCCAATTTTCTGGAGGAGATCAACAGGGCAAGCAATGGTGATGTGTCATGCTGGGACCCTGCACCGCTCCTGACCAGTCCGGAATGCTTAGTCTGCTAAGTTCCTCTCGCAGATCAATGTTTGCTCCATACTGTGGCATCAACAGTCTTGTGTCTCTTCAGCCTTTTGTAGAATATATAATTGATTTGGAATTGGGCAAAAAAAATGAAGCTGTTTGTGTTTTCAGGTAAAAACGATGGGAAGATCTTTCAAACAAAAGGGCAAAAGCCAAATACAGTAAAATTCTTAAGAAAGTACACTTGGGATGATTGATGCTGGACAGGCAGATTTTAAAACAATGGATATTCTATTAATACTCAAGCATTCTTTTAACTCATTTTTTTTAGATGTTACACAGTATTATAATAATTTTTCCTACAAATCCAGTAAATTTCAAGTGAATGCAAGTAATGGAAACTGGTGAGTTAAAAGGGAGCGGGAGTTCTGGACAGATTAATGGGAGCACAGGAACCAGATCCTGTTAAGTAAGATGGCAAAGCATTGGGAATTTAAAAAAAATCCATAGCTGATTATCAGACTTTCACTGATCGGTGTGAAATGTGCTTCAACGCCAAAGTGGACAAAGTGAGCAGTGTATATCATTCAGAGTTAAATGGTTTCTACTCAGACAATGGGGTACGTGCAATATGGATGGCAGGATCTGTGGACTGTATGTCAACAAGCGTTGGTGTCACCGAGTCAGAAAATGAATGGAAAAAAATCAGTAGACAACAGCACTGCTCTTCTTGAATACCTTTCTTGCCATGGTGTCAGATTCTTCCCAGTTTTCTGTCGTCCTTTCATAAGCCTTCCCGACCCGAGCCACAAAATCTTTCACGGTTTCACAAAGCACTCTGTAAGAAGAAGGGAGGTTAACAATTGTATGATGTTATTTAGTCAGACAACTGGTACACTTTGCCTGTGTAAGATGATAAATGTGTAACATGTACCTGGTACAAGTTCCAAAGGGAAGCTTTAGAACTGGGTACAGTAATGATGTTCAAAAGTCATTTGGATGGATATACAGAGAGGGAGTTTAGATAGCTATAGGCCAAATGCAAGCAACTGGGACCAGCTCAGAATGTCCACATGGTCAGCATGGAGTGCTTAGGCCAAAAGGCCTGTTCAGTGCTGTAGGACTCAATGATGACTTCTCAATTGCTTTTATATAATGTAAATTAACCATCTACATTTCTTTTAATGCCCCAATTTACAATTGGATAACAAGGTAATTAAATTAGCAGGGCCGTAAACTAATTGCACTAAGTTCTCATGATGATTGCAGTGCAACTTTTTTTTCCAAAATACACATTAATTGCATATCTCTAAAAAATCCAGTCCCTGTTCTGTGCTGAACGATTGCAGGACAACAATCGTCCCTGAGCTATGACAGACACTTCTGATTAGTGGAATCCATCTATGTGACTCATGTGGAACTACTCCTCAGCAGCTGAATACTGAACCCAAACCTCCTAAAGCTGTGTGCAGTCCAAAATCTGCCTGATCTTTCACTTGTAATGATATAACCTCCCATGATTTAAAATCATCGAAAAACAATTGTTATTTTACTATTTAGCAGTGCGAGAATAAAAGTGCAATGATCAAATTACTCTTTTCCAATGTGATTAAATGTGTTTAAAGTTTAATGTTTTCGATACCCCTGGTAACTAGATGACTATTGGTTAATTACAGTAAATGGTGGGGCTGCTCTGTGAGATCAGAAGTCACCATCTTGACAACTAAAAACTGCAAAGAGTTATAGCACTTAACTAAATATATCAAAATATAAATTATGTATCTGCATCATGGCTTTTGATTTCATCACATTTCATCTGATTTTGGCTGATGATTTCACAAAAGCTAATCGTTTATATGCACTACAACTCTACAGAAACAGATCGAATAATAACGGATTCAAATCATGTCACCAGTTGTTTCAATGGCCCACATCAGTTGTCGCTGTTCCAGTTGGAGGAAAGAAGGCAACATTTTATTCTTTCGCCTAATTTTAGAGTGGAATCAGGAGAAGAAAACTTGCAGCCCAAATGAAATAATGATAACGATGGTGGAGAGAATAGTTGAAGACAGTCAGGTTCGCCCAAGCGATGCCCTGCCATCATCCACGTACATGTAGTTAGGTGGTACTCACTTTGCTGAAGATATTACCACCGAATGCTGATCTGATGTCAGGATTTTGGACAGATGTGCAGCAACTGAATCTTCGTAAGATGAAATCTGCTGTACCTGAGGAAAATTGGACACACAAAGTAAAACAGCTGCTCTTACAATCCATACTGTTCCATTTTGAATATAATTAAAAGGCGATTGGGGAACAATGGAGGAATTCAAAAATACAACCCAGATATTTGATTATTCAATATGATCACACTTGCTTTTTGTCTTTTACCATTGGGATGCTAATTAAATCGCCCCCTAGCTCTTGCCAATAATTTTTTTAACCATTTATTAAAAATAAGCAAAGAAACTGTGATCAGACCCCCACATAGAGCTCTGCATGGAACCCAAGTGAATATACCAAGAGGGAACAGGTCAAAAATTGCAAACCACCCTATTTTTGGATGTACAATGTCCTATGTTTGGAGGTTTATGACATAATCACCATGCTCCACACAAATGTGATGCGTCTCTTAAGCAATGATATCTAACAAACTGAACTTCATAAGGACAAAATAATGTGCAGCAGGTGAACAAGAATAAACCTATCATAATGTCCATCTCTTTACCTCTAAATCATCATTGAAATCCTCTGCCCCTATTGAAGAGGAGGAGTGTCGAGGAATTTTGGTTTCGTGCACCATAATACCCCACCTGCAAGAAGGAGAACAACAGTTAGTATTTCTTCATGGGTTTTTATTGTCTCAGAGGGAGACCATTAGATTTAGAACATTCCCCCCTTAATAATGTATCTTTACCCTTTCACCTTATGCCATGCACTCCTTTCCCTGCAACAGGCTCCATTTATTTCCAACCACAATATGTGCCATTAACCTTACACCATTTTCCTTTTTCTGTACATGAACATTACTCTTCCATCATTATGGTCTTGTGTTATCTTCCAATACTATGCAGCATTCCCTTCCAAATATTACCAACTAAACAGTGTTAACGTGCACTATTAGTAAATAGTTACTGACATATGCAGAATTTCCAATTATGTGTCTCCCCCCACAACCTCCCCAATTCACTAAGTCAGTTTGTCTGAGATAATCCATTCCCAGGAGTCTGGACTGCTTGTTTTTGTCTATACACTGTATTATGATGTTGTTATTTAGTCAGTAAATTTGATTTCATCTTTTCCCAATCATCAATCATTTTTGGTTCTATCGCAAATATCTATTGCTGAGAAATGAATTTCTTAGATCCTCTCTTCCTTGTCAACACCTTGCTGTATTGGTAATTCAACAAACATCTACACATCTCTGATCTTACAGAGTTAATTAATGGATTATAATCAGAAGCAGGAAAGCTTCTATTCTCCAAAAATTTAAGGTGGCAAATTCATTAAGATTCTAAGCACAGAAAAAGCCATTGTATTTATCAATTAAATCAAGAGAACTGAAGGATAGAATCACATCTCACTGATTTAATAAAACAAAGGAAAACCAAAGAATTCTCAAAGGACACTCACCTATCCAGCATTTTTGTACTTGCTCGTTCCAGTTTTTCTAAAATTTGAGGGAGCTGTGTATCATCATCACAGGCTGATCCCCATCCCAGCACTCGAGCCAAGTCATTCCCTGTGCCCAATGGTAGTACTCCCATCTGGCACTGAAAAAAATAGTAATTAAAGAGAAAACAAAAATATCATCAATTTCCAGAAAGATCCCATCCTAAAATGTAATCATCTGCAAAACACTCTAAAACACAACTTCCTTTACTACACAATCCAACACAAATATAACCTCCTATACCGTATTACTATAAATTCTTCTACTATGCTCCCTTCATAGGCTGAGGTGTCGAATATAAGAGTTGGGATGCACACAAAATTCGTTAGACTGCACTTGGAGGTCTCATGTATAGTTCCAGTTGCCATTGTAGTAGCGATAGAGAAAGTGCAGAAAAAGATTTACCAAGATTCTGAATGGAATGAAATCAAGTTTACTGCAGATACAAGGCTGAATTTATTCTCAGGAGTCTGAGGGGTGATTTTGTAGGATTTACAGAATTATTAGGGACATAGAGAGGTGAGAATCTCTTTCCAATGGCAGCGGAGACAAGAATGAGAGGCACAGGTTTAAATTTTAATTATTAAAAAATTTAGACATACAACACACTAACAGGGCCATTTGGCCCACTAGCCCGAGCCGCCCAATTACACCTAATTAACCTACAACCCGTGGTACATTTTGAACAGCGGGAGGAAACCAGAGCCCCCGGGAAAAACCCACGCAGACCACCCACAGCGAGAACTTACAAACCCCTTACAGACAGCACGGGATTCCAACTCCAGTCCCAATTTGGACAAATATTCATACCGGAAAGGTGTCAAGGGATACAGACCTAATACAGGTAAATGGGATGAGTGTAGATAGACATAATGTTGGGATGGATATGGGCATGCTTCTGTGATGTACATTTCTATAATCCTAAGGCCATGCTTATTGCCTGATGCTGCTCCCTGCTTTTGCCATAGAGTTAACACAAAGTGTGCATTCTTATCCATTCTGATGGATATAATCTTCACAATGATTTAGAGAAGATGGTCAAGGAAGACACTGTGATGACTTTCCCTGTGGCAAACAGCAGGGAGACTCCAGCAAGTCATAGCTGTCAATGAGTTATGCTGGACCTCTGCATACAAGTGTTAGTAGAGGGTTTTTTCCATTGAATAAAAATGGAGTTTCTGATCCAGGAACGCTGAACATTTGTGATAGACTAGCTCCTTAGTCTCCTCGTGATTCTCATTAAACTAATCTCAAACTCTTGTTTGATCTACTCTCAAACACAGCCTCATGAGCCACATCACTCTCAATGTTTTGTCTACATTCCCTTCAAACACAACTTCATACCACAGTGGTCTTAAACTCTCAACTCCAATTTTCTCAAACACTGCTTCCTCCATATTCAAACGTTTTCCTTTTTGTCATCTTCAAAAAGAGTTTCCCACATGACAAATATACTTTCCTATAATGCATGTTTGATTCATTGAATCAATGTTGGAATTGTCAGATATGTAATTAGCATATAACTGGGCTGCCTGAACTATCGACAGAATAACCAAACTCTGATATCAAAGAGTGGGAAGATGCATCAAAAAACAGAAACAGCCCTGAACTTTTATGAGCATTGGATTGATCAGCTGAATTGTATTTTGTAGTTCTAGATTTACGAAGTTGGGGGTCATGAACAACAATCAATACAGGTGACCCTCTGCCTCTCGCTCTATCAAAGCAGAAAAAGTAAGCTATGTAATCATGCAGTAAGTACCTGTTTGTGGAGATTGAGACTATCGATTTCAGACAGCACCCACCCAACGCTTCCATCTCCACCACACACGAGGATGCGGAATGTGTCAAACTTCTGGAATAATCGCAGACTGAAAATAAAAACAGGATTTAAAATGACACCATTAAAAAATGTATCCCATCTGAAATTGAATATCGGAAATGAAAGAAACCTATTTCATATTCCTAATAGGTCTGCTCGTATCCCTTGATTAATGCCATTGACTTTGTCAATTTACATTCCAAATATCTCTGAACATCATTTGCTTTTTATTCACCCAGATTTGTTTCTTGGATTGGTAGAAGCTGAGAAGCAACCTGACAGAGATACAATATGCAAAATTATGAAGGGTCCAGATTGGGTGGATAATAGAAAACTTTCCCTATAGCAGAGATACTGAAAACTAAAGGACATTGGTTTAGGAAAAGGGTCAAGGATTGGAAGGTGACTGAGGAAGAATTTTAGCAGCCTGAGCCAGGTACTCTAACAACATTTAAGGTTCCTTTATGTTAATGTACATAAAATATCCACAATTTGCTTTCCCTTGCTTGTCCTGTAAAGATACACAGTGATGACACAATCAAGATGAGAAAGAGAAGTAAAAGCAAGTCCCTTCAGAGACATTGAATGCCTCCTCCTCTGACACCGCTTCTTCCTGCATTACTGTAATGTCCGCAGCCAAAAGAACTCTTGTGTGATCCAGTGGTGAACTCAAGCCCAAGACATTCAAGTAACCCTCCTCAGCCACTGGCACCAAAACCCCTAATTTGGAAGCTGAAAGGGCCAAAACCCTTTCGGAAGCCCTGCTTGACATTGGCATCCACATGAATCCCTGTCCCAACACTTGGCTCCAGAAGTTGGTCACCACCCCAACTGTGTGATTTGTATGAGTCTTTCACCACCAAGCTCTATGTTGATTTGCTGCTGTGGTTTCCTCTAGGATCTTCTGCCAGGTATCCTCTCAGCAGTGTGGGAGTATTCTCCTGCACTGCTCCCCCAGAACCTGCAACTCTCAAGGTCTGGGAGCATCATCCCCAACATCTTGGAATGGACCGCTTTGGGTCTTCAATGTTAAACAAAATGTTGCTAGCTCTGTTCTAAAGATAATTTAATCTGCACAGGGTTGTTGATCGTAATGACTCGTGGAGGTGAATTGAAAGACACTTCTCTGCTTCCAAGCACCTTATGGGTCCACCCCAGAAACAATATTGCCATTATCACAACTGCAGCAGCGCCACCATCTGTATGGATTCTATGATTCTGTATATCCATCAAAGTAACTGGACACGAAGGCCTCAAAGTGGAATGTGCTAATAAATGTAATTATACGATGGGTATTTGATGGCTGTCATGGAAATGATGGGTTGAAAGGCCTATTTCTGTGCCATCTGACTCAGAGAGTGGTATTACATGGAAATAATCTATTTGGCCCAGCAAGTCTTCCACAAGCAACACTGTATAATTCTAATTTCTTGCTTATTAATTTGCTTGTTTCAATGTTTTGTTTCAAGTAACGTGATTCTGGTTATCAATTTAACCAAATATTTATGTAACTTATTTAATTTGTTCTCATCAACTTCACCTTTGATCAACAAACCAAACTTAGTTTCTTTATTGCATCCAAGCATTGTGCTTCATTTAAGTCATCGACTTGCTGTGAATCATTGTGTAGAAACATTACAAATATTGTCCCCTTCCTTGATATTAACTGAGAAACACATCACAATCCCATAACAACCGAACACTGTATTTCAACACTAAAATTTCACCTAACCAATATTTTACATACCTGTAATTCTAACTCCCATAATAATTACATGCACAATATCTATTACCCACAAATACAAAATCTACAATTATGATATTGGAAATCCTCCAAATACAATCCAATAATAATGTACATATACATATATATATATATATATATATATACACAGCTCCGTATTGGCTCCCAGAAGTGCTCAATTAACTTATCCATGGCTTTGATAAGTTATGGTCTTGCTGGATACAATTCAACAAAAACTCATGAGTTGCTCACCATAAACAAGGTGAAATGCTGAAGGAACTCAGCCAGTCTTTTCAGTATCTATAGGAGATAGATATATTGCCCACGTTTCTGGCCTGAGCCCTTCTTCAAGGATTCCTACAATCACAGTTTCTGCAGACTTCTGTGATTCACCCTTGTTTTAAACAAGGGCCAGAGTACTGAGGCCAGCAACACATTTCAAAGAAAACGTTCCGTTCAGTTACGATCTGACATCCATTCATGAAAACCGATCTGCAGAATTCATTGGAAATATGAATGATTCTGCCCTTCCTAAGCTAAAAGTCACCACACAACATTTCCCACTACTTATATCCTATCATATTACTCAACCCTTCACCACAGCGATTCTGCTTTTGTTTTTATAATATACACCTAATAATTCACCCAAATAAAAAGAGATTGTTGGAAGTGTTCAGCAGATCAGGCTTCAATAGCGGGAAGAGTTAAAGACTTGGCATTTAGTGGACAAGAACTTTGCATCAGAACTATAAACATGTGAAAACAGGACATTTTTGAGTGGAGAGGGGAATGATGCTACTTGATACCAGTTGGTTTTGTTTCAGGTTTCCAGCATCTGCTGCTTTATTGCTTCAACTTTGGCAAATAGTTTAATGAATTTTAATCACAAAGATGTTGCACGAAAGAAACTTGAAGCACCTCCTACCCAAGATGTGGGCCTCCATTCATCAAGTCAAACACCTGAGCTGGATTCAGCAACTGCTTGAATCTCCTCAAGAACTTCACCCCTTGATTATCTCCACTCTTCGAATTGACAAAGACCAGAAGTGGACTCGTACAGGATGGTGGACATGTTGCTTTCCAAAATCCTAGAGAACAGCAATGTGAACATAATGTTACTGAATTAGTTGTGTTCTCAGCTACACATTGAAGATGATGCTTTTAGTGTGACTATTACCCTTCAAACCTCTCAACTCAGGCATTCCATCCCATACCTACCATTGTAGTTCCCAATATTCCTTACACTGTTTCACTTGTACGTCTGGATTACTGTTATCATTGCTTCCCTGTCATTAATAAGAAATCCGGTACTAAGTGTGAGAATGTATTTGGAACTCTAGCAGAAACCTAGGCTGCCACTCCATTGACAGCAAGTCGCTGGGGTCTGCAGAACTGGAATAGTTATGTATTATCATGGTGCTTTTCAGCATTTTTCTGCCCCACATTTTGCCAGCTCTCCCTTTTCACCCATACAAGGGTGAACTCTTCAAGATTTTCTAACAGATACGCATACCTGATTTGATTCTCCATAAAAGCCTGCAGTCACTCCCAGAAACACACTCACAAGCTTCCTTGCACAGACACAGAACTATTCACGCTCACATAACTTACTGATCCTCTCCCCTACTAACTCACTCTCCCAGACTCAATTACTGTCAAAGTCTCAGCTGCTCACACCTTATCACAAACTATTTGAAACCCTTGAGTAGCCACCGACTCTCACAAGCCAGCCATCAGCGACAGACTCGAAACAATAGTTTTACATACTTCACACAGAGTTTCTGACTTACACTCATGTGTCATCCTTAACCGTCATCACTATTAACCATGTATAATTTCAGGAAAATATTTTGGCCAAATGTCTCGTCCTGTTTATTCTCATCACTTAGGTAGCCCTAATACATACAGGTCATTTGCTCTTTGACAAGCAATTGGAAAGGTCATTAACTTACCATCAGAGTCTATACTGTTGAGTGCAGTTGGAGGAATAACGGAAACTTTACACTGCCCCAGAGGACATTTGATAGAAAGCATGTCTTTACAAGCTGTGTGCACCTGTTGGCAATGAAATTATATGGAAATTAGCAATGCTCAATGCAGGAGGAGTGAACATGGACACACAAGAGCAAGGATCCAAAAAGCAGAGCAAGGGGTGCTCAAGGTAATAGAAAACTTGTGTCTCATAAAACTTGCTTCATTATGCAATTTGAGAGGGGCCATTTATAATGGGTGGAGACAATTGCCTTCGTTGAAATTTCTCTGCATGCTTAGGCAACAAAAAACATGAGTTAATTCAAAAATGTAATTGCTACCATAATTTTAAATAGACCTGGTCACTTAGAAATAAAATATATTAACATGTACCTAATTTCTTTATTCCTACGTATACAATTCAATAAATAAAAATCAAGTCCATTTTTTAGTGTGTGATACAAATATTTCACTCTGCAACAGCTGCATGCCTATTTTCTACTCTGTTTCTCTATACATGTTCCTGTGGCTAGTCCAGAAAAAACTGCAGCCAGATTTTTTTTTAAAAATCGATATTAATTATACAGCCCATCAAAACCAAATCAGCTCCAAACCAAGACAAATATTTTGGACTGCAGCAAGACAGAGCTGTGGTAGGGAAGACAGCAAACCAATATGCCAAGAGGAGTAAAGAGAGCGAGAAGTGAGCTAGCGTAAGAAAAATGGCAATGAGGCAACATTCAAAGTAAATGAAAGTTAAGCATGTGGAAACAGATGGTGGGATGAAGAGAAATGAGGACTTTGTGTAGATGGAAAGCAAAAAGGAGGAATTAATTTCTATGATACAAACAGAAGATTAAATTTTCATTGATTTAAAAAAAGTCAATTTTTACCTCTTTGATTTGTTAGGTTTTAAAATTTAAAGCCTCTACTGTGCTCACTCAAATGCAAGTGTAAGAAATCAACAGAAAGTATTTGTTGCAAGGGTATGAGAATCGTGCTCTGATTTACAATGCAGTAAAAATATTTCTACTCACCATCGCCTTACACCATAGGCAACGCCAATCCTGCAAGCGCAAAACACTGCCACATGTCTTGTCACATACAGTACATTTTGCACTGACAGGCAAGTTACCTTCCAACCACTGGTGTGGCATCGAGACCTAAACGAAAGAGGATCACATTTCAAATTAATCACCATTGTAGATACCAATGAGAACTATGTTCGCAATGATAGGAGTAAATTAAACTATCACAGCAGCACCAATACAACCAAATTGAAAAATAGCCAGAATAGATCACATCAAAAATGAATGGCATTAATCCTTGTAAAATTATTAGCCGAATTTAAACCAAAAGGATCAGCACAGATCTTCAGTATTAAAAACAGCTGAAACCAGCACAGACCCAAGCTAAGTGATAGGCTAGCTAAATTAGTTTCTGCCATATTTTGTGAACGAATCTGGTATAGATTTAGTTATCAAAACCCAGATTTAAAACTAGCAGTTTACATAGCCTTAGAAGTTACATGAATAAGAGATCAAATTTCCATCACCCTCAATATGTAGAAAGGATTTCTAGCCACACCTGGATAGCTGGTCTAATTTTTATATTATGTCCCGTGGTTCTAGGCATCCCAACCAACTAAAATAATTCCTCTTCATTTACCCTCTGTTTCCTTCAATACATTTAAACTGCAATCATCCAACCTTGTAAACTTCAGAGAACAGAAGATATCTTTCTAGTAAATCCATGCTATATTCTCTCCAAAACGAACATCCTTTCCAAAATGTTTGGATGACCATATCTGATAACAGATTAGCCTGTGGACTAACCAAAGCTTGTTGTAACTGTAGCAGTACTTCTATGCTCTTGTAATCCAGTCCTCTGGATGTAAGGGAGAGCGGACCATTAGCCTTTTAATTTTCCACCTCTTCATATTTTTACAATTAAGCACATGGCCTTCAAATTCTATTCAAACCTCCACTATTTTTGATATATTACAACATAGTAAGCACTACATGATACTATTTTTAGATTCAAAATTGATTATCTCACATTTTTCTGACTTAAAATTCATTTGCCACCATTTTACCTATTCACTTAATTTATTACTTTTTAAAAAAACTTTATTTATTCGTTCAAAATACAGATAGTAAATAACATATACAACAATAAACCAAAAACATGAACGTTATATTTTATAGAGAAAAAAAATGAAAAAAGAAAGAAAAAGAAATAGAAACCCCCCTCCCCCCCTTCAGCCAGCTCTCCTAAGGAGAGTCATAAAGAAAGGAGAAAAAAAAATTAAGGAAAAATTAAACATACATATTAAAATCTAATCAACATAAATCAAAATGTAAATATTCTGAATATAACAACCACTTACTAATAAAAAAACCTATAGCTGTCATGCGAAGCATATGTAATTTTTTCCATTATTAAAGAGTATGTCATCTCATTATGCCATCTATTAATATCAATCATATTTGTATCTTTCCACATACTAACAATACATTTTATCTCTGCAAATAATTCTAAATATACAAAAGCAAGTTGAAATTTATCTAATCCCAAACCTTTCAGAGATTGCAAACTGCCCAATAAAGATACTATCAGATCTAAAGGTATTTTAATCTTATACAGATTTGGATTTATCCCAACACTTTTTATCCATACCATCCTATAATATTTAATACTTGAATGAAATATAACCCTTCTCTGGTACCTTCATAAGAAAAGTCTCAAATTTAATCATTTCAGATAAAATCATATCACTACCAAACACACATTTTACCAAAAATCAAATTTAAAAATAAAGAAACAAAGAATTCTTATCAATGCCATAGCTGTCCCTCATCATTACGCTTAATCGAACCATTTAAACCTTGAACATTAAAAGTAGCAAACCTCAACTTTAACATATCTACTAATATCACTAAAGACCAATAATATCCTTATATAAAAACTCAAATCATCATATATATGCCCTCCAATAGGAGAAAAAAAAATCACAAAGTAAAAGCTAGATAATAAAAAGAAAAAAAAATAATTAACAAACCCCCACCTCCCAAAAAAAAACTAAGTAATCCCTAAAAAAAATTTGGGTGTGGATCACCCACCAGTGGCTGATGACAAATAGAACCTAGAACAAATCTCTTCCTCCCCAGCCGAACAAAAAAAAATCTCAAAATATCATAATGTCTTAAAAAGTACAATAAGAATAAGAAGATTCTGCTATTCATCCAAGAAATTCCAAACTCGAAGATCCCATTTCAAAAGAAGTTGGACTCTTTCCATTCCTGTTTTTTTTCCCATTTCTACCACTTCTTCCATTTCCAGAACAACCAGATTTTTCTTTAGGGGACAATGGTGGACTACGTCTTTGTCCTCTTATATCAGGCAATGAATCAGCAAGAATCATTGCTTCATGATCATCCTTAAAAAATCGAGATTGATATTCTCCATGAAACACCTTCAACACTGCCGGATAGCGAAAAGTAGACTTATAACCTTTATGCCACAAAACCTCTTTAACTGGATTAAATCAATGTTGACGTTGAATGACCTCTTGACTCAAATCAGGATAGAAAAAAACTCTGCTATTCTGAATCAATAACGGAGTATGTCGTTTTCTCGTATTTTGCACCGCCAGTCGAAGTATTGCTTCTCTATCCAAATAATTCAAACATCGAATTATTACAGGTCTCGGTGGCTGACCAGGTAAAGGTGATCTCCTTAAAGTTCTGTGAACTCTTTCCAATACCAAGCCTTCAGAAAAAAATTCTTGTCCTAGTACTTGTGGGATCCAATCTGTAAAAAAACAAAGAGGATCTTGTCCTTCCACACCTTCTGGCAAACTGACAATTTTCACATTATTCCTTCTAGTTTAGTCTATTTTCCTCTACAACTCCTTCTCACGTTCTCGCAATTCTATAACGGATTTTTCAACCTTCAACACTTTTTCTGTATGAGAATCCACTTGTTGTTAACATTCCAAAAAAGCAGACTGAAATTTTAAAAAATCTTCACAAGATGCTTCTACACGTGTTTTAATTGTATTCAATTCTGAACTTATCCTTTGAGCCAACTCATTCATTATAGTTCTGAATGACAGCATTTAACTGGTTACATTGTAATTCAGAAAAGCTCAGCCCTGCTTTCTCAAACGTAGTGGCAGAACCAGGTAACTGCAGCTCCTGCTGCAACTCAACAAAAGGCATTTTAACTGTCTTATTGCGGGTCTGGACTCCCAGCGATGGCACCTCGACTTCTATCATGTGTCCAGAGAAGTAACATCCACGACAATTTGCTGTCCATTCCCATAAGCACTTCTTGAAAAATTCAATAAACTTCAACAGCCATGTCACATTGGCTTTCTATGAAGAGCTGAAATTTTTCAATGAATCTTGTAACTCCATTGTAGACCCTCGGGCCATCACAGGAAATGGCCATCGAATGCGGTGACCAGCAAGATCTCGCATGAGCTGAGATGTCCATTTCCATAGGCTGCTGGTGGAATGGTGAAACTGGCTAATCACTGCCATCAGATTCCAGGGGGCATGAATGCACTGGTGGCATCCCTGAATAAACTCAGCGCCGAATACATGCTACCAGTGTGCGTGTCTTCTTTCTTCCACGAGTCTTGACTTAGGTTCCTCCCCTCCACGCCAGGATAGGCCCTCCCCTCTGAAAAACTTAATTTGGCCAGGACCTAATTTTTTTTAATGGAGGAACTGGGCATTGTGCGGCGTTCTAATAGCCCCTGGGCCTCACCCCTCCACATGGTCCGCAAGTCAGCGGGTGGATAGAGGCCGTGCAGTGACTACCGCCACCTCAATGAGGTGAACGTTCCTGACAGGTATCCAATGCCCCATATTCAAGTCTTTACTACAAACTGACAGGGGGCACGGATATTTTCAAAGGTGGACCTCATCAGGGGCTAGATCCCATTTCACCCAGAGACATCCAAAGAATAGCCATCATAACCCTCTTTGAATTGTGTGAATTCTTCTGCATGCCCTTTGGGTTAAAAAGCGTGGCTCAGCCTTTCCAGAGGTTAATGGACTCAGAGGGCCAGGATCTGCCCTTTGCAATCATCTTCCTCGATGATATTCTAATTGTCAGCCACACCTGCGCCGCCGATCACTTATGGCAACTCTTCTTGAGGCTGAGCGATTTTGACCTCACCATCAATCTGCCCAAGTGCCAATTTGGCCAAGAGACTATCGGCTTCCTGGGCCATTGAATCGATCATCATGGGGTCAGACTGCTGCCAGCGAAGGTGGAGACTCTCCGGGCTTTCCCCATACCTTCAACAGTGAAAGGGCTGCAGGAGTTTGCAGGTATGGCCAACTTCTATCACCGGTTCATACCTGCAGCGGCCCGCATCATGAGCCCACTCTTTCCCCTCATGGCAGGACCCAATATAAAATACAATGGACCCAAGAGGCCACCAAGGCCTTCCAAGCCACTAAGAATGCCCTAGCCAATGCCGCACTCCTCGTGCACCCCCGGACAGATGCTCCAACCACCCTCACCACAGAAGCTTACATCATAGCAGTCGGGGGTGTACTTGAGCAATTGGTCAATGGACAATGGCAACTACTGGCCTTTTTCAGTCAACACCTCAGGCCACCAGAGCTCAAGTTTGACAGAGAACTGTTATCCTTATCCCTGGCAATTCAGCACTTTAGGTACGTCCTGAAAGGCAGGAAGTTCAAAATTTACACGGACCACAAACCTTTTACATTCACCTTCCGTAAGGTGTCAAACCCGTGGTCAGCCAGTCAACAGCGGCACCTGTTCTACCTCTCTGAATTTATATGGACATTGAACATATAGCCGGTAAATCCATCGTAATGGCCAACTCCCTATCCTGGCCGGCTATCTCAGCAGGGCACGACCCTAAACCTTGCATTGACTATGCGTCCCTGGCAAAGGCGTAGCAAGCAGGCCCTGACATTTCAGCGTACCATACAGCGCTCACCGGCTTACACCTGAAGGACGTCCAGATTTTCCCAGGCAATCGCACGCGCTCTGCAAAACCTCAACGGGTAAACCTTGCCCTGTTGTTCCAGCCTCATGGAGGAGGTGAATGTTCGACTCAATCTGTAACTTGGCTCACCCAGCCATCAGGACTTCTGTTAAGATGGTGGCGAGCAGGTACGTTTGGTACAGCCTCCGCAAAGTGGTTGTACTATGGGCCAGGACTTTTACTCATTGCCAGTCGTCCAAAATTCAGACCTACACTAAAGCCCCCCCCAGACATTTGATCCTGCATGTTGCCGGTTCAGCCACGTGCATATTGACATTGTGGGGCCCCTACCTGTGTCCAGAAGTGCACGCTACCTCCTCACACTGGCTGACAGGGTGAACAGATGGCCTAAGGCAGTGCCACAACTGGAGGCTTCCATAGAGGCATGCGCATGACCCCTATTCAACACCTGGGTAGCGTTTCGGGGTCCCCGAACACCTCACTTCAGACAAGGGGCCCAATTCACTTCTAGTTTGTGGACCACCTTAGCCAATGCCCTGAGGACCCAACTCCACCACACCACAGCATATCACCCGCAGACCAACAGGTTGGTGGAGAGGTTCCACAGACACCTCAAGGCAGCTTTAAAGGCAAGGCTGACTGGACCTAACTATGCTGACGAGCTTCCCTGGGTCCTGTTGGGAATCCAAGCCGCACCCAAGGAGGACCTCGAGGCATCCTCCACTGAGCTGCTCTACAGCACACCCGACAAATTTGTAATGACCTCTGAGGACTTAGGGGAGCCGCCAGTGACCTCACTGTCCCAACTTCACAAGTGCCTAGGCACCCTGGCCCACAACAAGCCCCACACATACATCCCCAAGGACTTGGTCGATTGTAAACACCTCTCCAGAGACCTTATGATGGGCCATTGACTTAAGTGGCAGTCAGGAGACTTTTACCATGGGCCAGATGAAACTGGCCTACTTAGACTCTGACCGGCCCATCGGACCCCATGGCGCAGAGGTCGGCCTCCTACTAAGAACTCTGTCCTGATCGCTGGTTCTGGGGGTGGGGGGAGATCATCGTGTAACATCCTGTGACTTGGGTCAACACCGGAAATGGCCATCGAACGCGGCAACCGGCAAGACCTAGCACAGGCTGCGATGCCTGTTTCCATAGACTGCTGGTGGAATGGTGAAACTGGCCAATCACCGACAGCAGACCAGGGGCTCAATTGGAGCCCAGATGCTGGAACCGACTGATCGGTGGCTGAACTCACTATAAAGGGCTAGCTGCCCCTGAATAAACTCAATGTCGAATACACTCTACCAGGGTGTGTGCTTTCTTTCTTCCGCAAGTCTTGATCTACAGTCCAGGAGCTATAACCATGAGCTATAACCTGGCTGTAGCAGTAGCGACCCTGTTACAACCCCAACAATTTCCAAACAGATGAGTGTCCAATTAGCCAGTAATTCCCAGGTGTTCTTTGTTCTATTATCTCTCTTAAACAATTGGACATCATGCCAATTTTTCCAATGTAAATTACCAGTTCCTGAATTTAAAGTAAGTAACTTATAGTCAGAGCATTGGCAATGTACTCAAACTTCAGAATAGAAACATGCTGAGAATTTGATATGTTTTATCATCGTAAAAATCTTTATCGTATTTACCTAATTTACAGTAACTTTAGTGAGTCTTTGGTTCTCTTTCTTCTGTGTTAGGATATCCTAAATGCTATTTTGAGCTGTACTCTCAACAAAGAACAATCATTCCACCTGTTATTTTCTTTTTTAGCATTGCTATTATGCTTCATACAGGACATCTTCTTTTAGGAAAACCGTTATTGATAAGAAACTGGCTCAAATCCTTGTGAAAGAAAGCAGTAGAATATTTCGCTGAGTCATCTTTGACACTAGCAAAGACTAGTACTGTCCCCAGCTAAAAGGATTAGCCCATCACACTTGCTAAAGGAGCCAGCACACTCAACAGCTCAAAGAAAACGCAAAGGAACCAGCATAGTTACCAGCCAAAAGGATCAACATAGACTGAGCCACCAAAGACACCAATTATGAGTATGCACACATTAGCGATGCAGGAAGAAAATGCCTGGACTTCAACTGTTAAGGATCTATAGATTCCTGCATAAGGGACCAGCTCAGATCCCACCTCATACATTAGCAGTAGCCTCATCTAAATATCAGGGAATTGTTGCAACATCTAACATCTTGGGACTGGCGCTAATTTCTGTATGCTAATTTCAAATTGCAGTGCAAAAGGCCAGCACAAGTTCCAGCCGGAAGACTAGTAGAGATCTCAGCGAAAAGCCTCTAGCAAAGTCTGAAAAGTCACCAGTAGAGCCATCAAAGGCATTGAAACCATCACAGATGCTCTTGTCCCAACACTCATAACTATCCACCGTGTAACAATGAAATAAAAAACATTGTGTAAAAGTTTAGATGATACTTTGTACAACGGCGTGTAAATAAGCAGAGCAGGCCCAAGCACAGATGACTAGAACATGCCCCAGAGTGGCTTCTTTACCCCAACTCTTCTCAAGTGAAAGGAAATTTTGTATTGCAAGATGCAAATGTACAGTAGCAAGCAAGTGATAACAACCATTTCACAACTTCAACATTAGCAAGTACTTCTTCCACTGTCAAAATCAACTGCATGAAGGAAAACACAGAAATATCTCAATCCTTGCAGAAACATTAATGTAAATTAGCGTCCTCCTTGGTTCAACACCTCACAGATGAGAGGACATTGGTTCAAATGTCATTCAAGAGACTTCAGATAAAATCTCAGATGACACATCAGCACAATATTAATGGAGTTCTGCATTGTTAAAGGGGTTATCTTTCAAACGAAACATGAAGCAGAGGAGCTGCTTATTCAGTTAGATGTAAAAAACAAAAGCACCATTTAAAGAATTATGTGAATTTTCATGATGCTCCTGGAAGTATTTATCCCTCATTCTACTTTGTTAAAAATAGCCAGTAATTTAGTCCATTGCTGTTTGTGGGGCTTGGCTATATTATAACAATGATTCTATGATCAAAGGCATTAAAATATTCTGAGAAATGGCAAGTTTTTTCTCTTGTATCATAAAGACCTCACAAAACTAAAACGTTTGGCTCTACCAAGTTCTACCAATGGGTGGAGCTCCAATATTCAAAATTCAGATTTTTGGATTTCCCAAGACAGCTCAAACTGCAGTACTTAGTCCGATACAATATTCTTTCTTGTAACCACCAGCCAGCCATCAGACACGTTTTCCCACTAGTAACCACACAAAGACCAGTACTTTATCCTACTTTTAACTAGTCACAGCCCAGGGCCATGTTCCAGGTAACAGCTTGCAGCTCCAGGTCAGTTCCCAGCACCATGTCCTGGTAACCACCTGCTGCCCCGGTCTATGCTCTTCTGGTAAATATTTGGTGCCCGTTGCTATCCTTCTCCTTGGTAATGATTTACAGGTTCAATATAAACACTTTTATACATTTTTAAATTTAGCCCACTTCAGTACAGAAGCCACCTGCAAAAAGATCTGAACTCACAATACCAAAATCTCAATCATGTTGAATCATTCAAAAGCAGTGGATGATTTCCAGACTCTGTGTAGCATTTGCTTAGTATTTTGTTCATCAGCATTTGCTTGACTCCCATTTACAACATACCCCATCTTCATCTTCAATTATATCTTTGGCAATTGAGGCCAGCGTTGTCCACTTGCAGTTGTTGGTGGCTCTCACAGCACAGCGTTTGTGAGCTTTGAACTTACATACTGTGAACCAGAAAGGAAAGGACACGTGAGAAAGAGAGCGAGAGCAAGAGAGGGAGAAAGATTCATCAACAGGGTGTGTGTGTGTGTGTGTGTGTGTGTGTGTGTGTGTGTGTGTGTGTGTGTGTGTGTGTGTGTGTGTGTGTGTGTGTGTGTACACACATGTGCACTTGAGGTCATCACATGCACAAGCATCAGTGATTTTGTGGAGAGATGGGAAAAGATAATTGGAGAGGAGACCCTAATGCTAGAAAGGTATGGATCTGTTCCCATTTGGATATCAAAGGTGAAACTCTTACTACAGTCCTTTCTGTATAAATTATTGCCATGAGGGCAGATGGAGCTTATGGTGCTAAATAAAGACCGTTATTGACTAATACAATAGATCAGGAAGTTTAAAAAAACCCAAAAATCAACTAATCTCTCTGCAGGTCTGTATGCAGATAAGCAGAGCTCACTTTAGCAATCAAAATTCCTTCACTGGAATAGAGAGAGTATGAAAACTAATTTTAAGTGGTAAAGAGGGTGGGGGATTGAAGTATTGGACAAAAGCAATAGCCATAGTAGGGCAAGGAGTTATCAAGGTGATTCCACTATTTACAGAGTCAACTGGCTGATAAAAGGCAGTTAGGGAGAGAAAAAGCCAACAAGTTGTGGAATCTTTCACAAGAAACTTTAACTTTGTTTCTTTTTCTGCAAATGCTGCCTGATCTAGTAAGTGTTTCTGCCATTTTCAGTTTTTACTTTAGATTTCCAATACCTGAGCATTTTTGATTTCCAACGGTCAAGAGGCACCTATTTTACAGCCTTTGCTATGAGTCTTTGAAATTGACATCCATTTATAAAAATATCTAACTTTACGGAATGAAAGTGCCACTTATACATTCCTATGTGATTAGTATTTTTGCAGATTGCACCATTAGGATCTCAGGAATACGGATTACACTATTGGATTTTCAGTCCTGGATTCTTTGTACTGTGAAATTTTGCAACAACTACTCTGAACTTTGTTTCAAATCTATTTTTCGCCCAAGTATTTTTAATTATATCGCACAGCCAAAACAGTTATACAGGTTGTACCTCCTTAATCCGGCGACATTGGGACCTGGCCATTGCCAGACCACAGAAAATGCTGGAAAACAGAAACTGACCCCTAAGGGAACCCCCTATGTAAACATATCAAAGGTACAACAAAGCTTAAAACAGGAACTAATACTGTGGGATGGCACAGTTAGCGTAGTGGTTAGCTCAGTGCCTTTACAGTGCCAGTTATTGGGACTGGGGTTATAGTCCCGTGCTGTCTATAAGGAATTTGCATCAACGATGGCAGATTCAAACATGCCAGACCATGGGAATTGCCGGACCACAGACCGCTGGATAAGAGAGGTACAACCTGTATTATCAGCACAGCTGAAAACAGAAAGTATTAAAATACAATTTGAAAACTGATACTCACAGACTTTGGTAGTTAATAAAGCAAACAATTTAACAAAAAGTGAAGAGTCAAAAAGTGAGAAAATGAAGGACGTCCTTTGTAGTGTATGATCTGCTAAGAAGTTCTATAAATAAAAAGCACAATTCTTGGAGTAAGAAAGAATGTTTCCAACATGCTTTACATCAACACTCCATTCTTCCTTATGGAATGAATTATCAGTATCCTATAATTGCAGTTTTCTGCACCAAAACCACGGCTCACCATACATTATGAAATTATACCTACTTGTTATAATGTACAGTGTCTTTGATTGACCTCGTATGAACCGATGGGGCAAAGAGAGTGCTAGAAATAGTACATTTGAATCGGTAAAAGGATAAGCTCGGGGAAGAAGAGGATTGAAAGAGGAAAGATTATTGTTGTTAAGTTTTCATGAGTGTAACCATTGACAAGTCTCAGGATTGGCTCTAGGATGAGGTTGGTGAGAATGCATAATGAACTGTAAAACCATTCCATATCATCTTGTTACCTTCACAGGACAATCCATGAGATGTGACACCAGACAGAGCTTCTCGACAAACATTGCAGTATGTGGGTCGTGCATGTGAACAAGCGTACCAGTTGTGCATTCCTGAGAAATGGTCCATGCTGTACTGAGTTGACTGTTTGGAGAAAAAAACCCACAATATTTACAGATATTATTAAAGAATTTCTTGTCCATCACCCTGTGAAATCTAATTAAGGCAAACAGAACTATGGATTTGGTGGGAGCAGAGAGCAAACTGGGAAAGATGTGCTACGTTATATGCCATATCAGATATCTTTCCAGCATTATTTTTGAAATTTGAACATAGAGCACAATAACAAGCAATTCTGGCCCACATCCATGCCACCCAATTAACGCCCTATTATCCTACACCCCTGATATGATTTTTGAATGGTGGGAGGAAACCGGAGCTCCCGGAGAAAACTATGCAGACACGGGGAGAATGTACAAACACCTTACAGATGGTGTGAGATTCGAACCCCGGCCTGGACCCAATCACTGGCGCTTTAAAGGCATTGCGCTAACCACTACACCACTGTTTTGCCATTTCTTATGTCCCAAGCCCATTTTCTTAGCCCTAACTACCTGGTGATGCCATAGTTCATTTATGATGCACAAGGACAAATGCATAGATATACTCAATAATCATTTTGTTCTTTATTCTAAAATTGTGAATCCAACTGCAGTTCTGAAATATACTGGTTTAATCAAACACAATGCAACTTTTCCCATATTTGTAGTTTTAATTATACTAGGTTACATGCTGGTTACTCCCTCAATTAGGATTTCAGACAATTGTCTAAACTGGTGTTAAAGGAAACCAATAGCTGATTGTAGCAAATAGGCAAGTTGGCATGGTAGGAGCAGATAGAGATGGGGGTGGGAATAGAAGTGGTGAATCACAGAAATGTGGTCAATTTTACCACAACTCAACTATCATGTTGGAAGTTACAAAAAATGCTTTAAACAGCTTTAAAAAAGGGTCATTTATCTTGGATTCAATCGTTTCACTCTATTAAGGAAGGAGTAGGCAGAAACTGGCAGAATATTCTCTTGTGAGCATACTGGGCTTACACTAAAGCCAAATCAGTAAAACAGGAAACAGGCAATCTTGAGTAACATCATGACGCAATGGAGCATTTACCATGAAGATAAATAGTTCTCAAAACAGGCGTGTAGTGATGCAGTCAATTACAGGAAAGCAAAAATCCTTACTTTGCTGTATTATGAAGTTTTAGATGGTGCATCATCTTGCAGAATAAAAAAATCTAACAGAATAAGTGGATTGAAAAAGTTGTAGAAACAGCCACAGCTCATGACCTATATGGAAATCGTTCAAGCACAAAAATGAAATCCAATGCAAAGATGGTCAGAGCCAAACAAAATAAAAAATGCAATTTTGGAGAGAAACAAATAAAAAAGGCAGGATGGGAATCATGCATCTACTAATAGAATCATTTTGAGTATCATTGGACAGATTCCAACTGGAGAGAACCAACTGGTGGTATCAAGAAGCAGAAAGAGATGTAACTTATGAGTACATTTATAACCCAAAGATTAAGAGGCTTCAAACAGAAAATTTGAGGCAGTAAAAGAAGAGTGTAAACTGTTCACAGACAGGAAGGAACACTAAGTGGAAATTCAAGATTAATCTATTTATTCAAACACTGGTTGGCATATAGAAATTGCAGTTATGAGGAATGGCTGCATCTAACAGCAGAGATGCCTTAAAGGAAAGGTGGAATGAAAATACAAGGGAGAAAGGGTAAGAAGATGATGAAGACATTTGATGAAGAAGGGTGGGACGAATCAAGTGCCAACTACTGGAATTTACCTGTAGAACTGAATGGCCCTTTACTGTTATGAAAATGTTCTAGTATTAAACCTGTGGAAAAGTCAAGTTTTATCAAAGAAAGTAAATTTAACACCAAGGAATCAACTTGACAACAGAACAACATCTCATCCTATGCATCACGTCTGACCTCCCCATGAAAATACTCTAAAACATTATTTGTTAATATTATAGATGTTTTATAAATATTAATGCTCATAGAAACTTTGCAAGTGGACACACTAATGTGGAATGGGATTTCAATTTATTCAAGATGCTCCCTTTCATGCTATGCTCCACATATGGCAAGTAGTCACCTGGATAAGTTACTGGAGGAAATGTATCCTAACCATAGACAATATATTAATGAGGGTGAGGAGGAAAAGGCAAATACTAATTGCAGTATATTCTGGAATCAATACCCATTTCAGACAGCTATAAACAATAGAGAACAAAAGGTACACATGAGTATTTCAAGAATGTGAAAAAGCCTGACATATCACAATCACCCTCTTTATACTGTTACCAATAAAAATATTGTGTAATAAATTGTTAAATATAGGTTTATTTACACTATAAATAGATTACATCTCTTGAAATAAGACACTCCTCACAAACATTTCCTCCATTCTAAGCTTTCAGTGAGAAATGTAGCAGATATTTACTTTTGCCACTAAAAATGCCTTAACTGTGTCCTTGCCAACTACATGAGATTTGCATGTCTATTTACTGCACTGGTAGCACAGTCAGGTTTTAATGCAGTGCATTGAACTGATGGCTCTGTAAAGGTGTTGCAACAAACTTAATAATGACTTAAAATTTTTCTTCTCATTTATTTGAGCCTGGATCCCAATTGTCCTAAAATCCAAAATGTTCACAAATGTCCAACAAAAGAACGTAATCTGCCATCTAACTCTGTTTTTGCCAATGTGCAAATTCAAGCCTGTACTGTATGGCAAATTCTTTCAATACTTTTAATGACAAACAATTTCAGGGCAGTGAAGTGATAAACATTAAATACTGTACCAATGCCATCTAATCTCAGTAATAAATATGAAAGAAAGATGTTGCTTGTTTAGATCATCAATCTGTTAAAAATGAAGAATCAAATGCTAAAAATAGTCAAGAACTGATTAGAGACTGTAACAATGTCTAGCTATAGATAGCCCTTTCCTTTATGTAGCAGTCAATCTTCCTGAAAGACTCCAAAAGCTTTCAATGAAATTAGGTATCATAATTTTCAACACTGTCTAAACTCCTCTTTCAGTTTGAAATCATGCTTTTTTGCTCTTCTCTGCTGCAAATGCCCTGCACTCAGTAGTTAACTCTGTAGCCCCTTTCACACTTGCAAGTGATCCCAGGAATTAATTTAATTTAAATCGGACTTTAAAGAGTCTAGTGTGAAAACAAAATTAGCTCAACACCGGCGTCAGATGATGTAATCTCACACTGGGGATTGATGGTCTTGACCCCTAGTACAATCCCCGGTGTCTCCAGACACCACCATTGCAACCATGCAAGGGTGAAATGGGCAATTGCATTGTGGAATTGAAATGACCCAAGTTTTTGCATGAGTGCAGGAATGTGAAGGAAGATTAAAATGGTATAAACTTTGCCATGTGAAAGTCACAGCAGGGGAGAAAGCGAGAGAGAGAGAGAGGAAATATTTACCAATAAATAGCAAGAAATTCACATGATCTGGATTGCTTAAAGGTGACCAATGCAGCCTTCCTTATATGCAATATGCTTTGTCAACAAGGGCTTCCAAAACCTACCAGCTTTGCCCTTCACCCTAACAGGAACATACTATCCCTGAGCTCAGCTATTTCACTTTTAAAAGCGTCCCACATTCCAGCCATCGCTTACCTGTAAACATCCTCTCCCAAGTATCTGCTACATGTTTCCACCTAACAGCGTGGGAAAGTTGGTAGTGCTAGAGCGCCCAATTTATAAAGACTATGGGTAAAAACAATGGCGGACCTGACTCCCCAGAATGCCATGCGACAGAGAAACCCCTTCATGAATGGTCTGTATGCCATGAATATAGCCCTTTCTCTGCCACATGGCATTCTGGGAGTGAAGGTCTGCCATTGCTTCCCCCCACCCACCCCCAGAGTATTTATAAATTGTATGCAATAGTGTGACCAACTTTCCCACGCTGTATAAATTGTGCGCTAAAGTGCCGCCAACTTTCCCACCTTATTTAAAAATGATCTGCCCTTACTATTTATTGCTCGCACTTACCAAAGGTCCCTTATAAAGGTTGGCACAACAACAACAGAGGCTGAAGGGCTCATAA
Source organism: Narcine bancroftii (assembly GCF_036971445.1). NCBI lineage: Eukaryota > Metazoa > Chordata > Chondrichthyes > Torpediniformes > Narcinidae > Narcine > Narcine bancroftii. Next base: position 76,238,820 of record NC_091477.1, read on the forward strand.
TGTGCTGTACAAAAAGCTTAATTATGTTATAATTATGTATGATTAATTTTGTTCAAATATAAGATCATAATATATTGATCAGGATTTAGGGCAGGTTCACCATCACTCGATGTGTCATGACATCACCGGTAGAAGGTAGAACAGTCAACCCCAGAGATGGCTCCATGCAAGTGTGAAAGCATTCACTCTCCCAGTTAGGAATGGTCAAGTGTGAAAAGTCAAAACCCCCATTTCTATCACAGGACACTGAACGACCAATTTAGTGGGACGCAAGTATGAAAGGGGCTAGTAAGAGATATCAATTCACAAAACAAGTTCTTGAAGATGTTGAAGTTGCTGGGCTATTTGCCACCTCACCTCAAAGTGATCCCTGTTTTGGATTGTTTTCATTGCTGCGATCCAGTCTTCCATTTCCTTGCGGTTTTCAGCACACAAAATCAACTTTCGGAAAGGAGTAATTATCTGCAAAACAAGTAGCATACATCGAAATATACAATAATTGGAAGTGATAGATGGTACTTGTGGACAAGCAAGCTAAAAACTGAAAAAGATACATGATATTCAAGTTCTGCTGGTATTGCAGACATCAGCTCATATCATTGTACTGGCAAGAGCAATCCGTTTTTAAATGTCATCAGTTTCACGATACACAAATCGTTTCTGCTGCACCACCTCCAGTGAGAGAAAGAAAAATTGAACCTATATGCTTCAGCAGTCAGTGGCTGAATTGGCTGATTGGTGTGAAAATGAGTTTGGTCTTGATTGAGAAGGTCATTTGGTATTTTATCATGAATGGATTATTTTGATTTAGTCTTTTCCCAACCAACCAAATTTCTTTTTCAGACATTTCAGTCATTTGCCCTACCTCTTAAGGAACAAAATGTGACTAATGACTGATGGGGAAATACTTTGGATTTAAAACAGTTATGGAGAAAGAGAGATCTGCCTGACAAGTTAAGGTCTTAAATAGGGCATCATTAATTTTGAAGGCATTAGGTGGAAACATGCAGCAGATACTTGGGAAAGGATGGCTGAAATGTGGGACGCTTTTAAAAGTGAGATAGCTGAGCTCAGGGACAGCATGTTCCTGTTAGGGTAAAGGGCAAAGCTGGTAGGTTTTGGAAACCCTTGTTGACAAAGCATATTGGGTCTCTGGTCAGAAGAAGGAAGACTGCATCAGTAACATTTAAGCAATCCAGATCATGTAAATTTCTTGGTGAGTTTAAATTGTGTAAGAGTACGCTTAAGAGGGAAATCAGAAGGGCAAAAAGAGGACATTAAATAAATGTGGCAGGCAGGATAAAAGAAAATCCCAAGATATTCTTCAGATATATTAGCAATAATATAGCTCTGGCTTGGGAGACTATTGGTCGCATTAAAGGTCAGCAAGGTTCTCTTTGTGTGGAGCCACTGGATATGGGTAAGCTATTGAATTAATAATTTACCATGAAGAAGATTGTGGAAGCCAAATAATTGAAGCAAAAAAGATGTAATGTTCTGGACCGTAAATGAAGTACCAGGAAGGTGTTGGCAGCCTTGGAACACATTAAAGTGGACAAATTCCCAGGGCCTGATCAAGTGCCTCCTCAATCTGTGGGAAGCTAGGGAAGAAATTGTCAGGAAGGTTAGATCACTTAGAATAGCAGGTGAGATAGCCAACTGGATTAAAAACGGACAGTGGAGGGAGTCAGAAGCTATGGTAGAGCACTGCTTTTCTGACTGGAAGCCTTTGTCCAGTGGGGTTCTGCCAGGGTTGGCACTGGGTCCTCTGTTGGTTTTAAATTTGCAGATGACATCAAAATTGTTGGGAGTAGAGGACAATGAGAAAGGATATCTAAGTTTACAACAGGATATAGATCAGGAAGGTGGGCCAAGGAATGGTAAATGGATGTTGCACTTGGGTAAGTTAAACCATGGCACGACATACGGAGTAAATGGTAAGGCCCTGGAGAGTGTTGTAAAATAGGAAAACATAGTACAGGTATAGTTCCATGAAAGTGGCCACTCAGGTGAATGAGGTGTTTTGTTCACTCATATTCATTGGGTGTAGTATTCAGAAAAAAAAATGTGTAACGGCAGCGCTGCCACTGGTGTGGACCTGGGAGAGTGGGGAGCAGAGACCACCCAGTCCAAATGCCAGAGGCTCTGTACAAGCTTGAAATGGCCCGTTAAAGAAGCCAAAGTTGTTTTTAAGTAAAGTCCTGCATCTGTTCTTGGTAGCAGCCCTAAAGGGTTGCAGACTCTGTGGGAGCAGCAGACAGAAAGAGGGAGAACAACACCCCCCCCCCTTGACAAAGCGAAACAAAGGAGGTCACTCTATAGGCTGGTGACTATGGCAGCCCTCAGAGGCTGAGGGACACACAAGTGCCGCAGCAACTTGCAGTCGGGGGACCTGCACAGGCTGTGTGGCTGCTGGAGACTGGCACAGAAACTGGAATTCAAGAGGGTGCTGAAGGCAAGAAGGGTTCCTGAAACACCTCGGGCACTGAAAGCTTCTCGATTGTGATCCTGATCATAAAAGGACTGTGGCATGAACTTAAAGAAGTTTATAAAATCACGAAGAGCATAAATAAAGTGAATGGTCGGTTTACAATTGTTTTAAGCTGAGAGGGGAGAGACCTGAGAAGCAACTTTTTCCACTCTGGTGGTGGTCCGTACCTGGAACAGCTATGATATTCAAAAGACATTTAAACAGATATATGGATGGAGAGGGATCAGAAGGATATGGAGCAAATGCAGGCAAATAGGACAGATCCAAAAAACCAATTCAGGCAGCAAGGATAAGTTGGGCCAAAGGGCCTGTTCTGTGCTGTATGCCTTAATTGCTAATATGTTCTAAACTGGAAGGAACAACATCATCACATCAAAAATCTGTGCCACTGTCAAAATATTTTAAAAATAGAGCAAGTTAAAAATAAATTACCAACAACATCTGTTTGGGATTTCAGCACTCAACAAAAGAATGATTGCTTTCAAATACATCAACAACATTATTTGAGGAATGAGTTGGACCACCAGCACCTAATACTGTATGGCGTGAATTCCATCTAACATCATCTGACATCTTCGTTTTACCAGAACAAATTATGTAGTCACGTCTGTTGGCCTTCTCCTGCAACTGACAGTGTTAATCTTCCCTTGAGACTATAATCGACTACTAAACTCGTGTGCTTTCTGTCAACATTTACTAACCCTTCCATCACCCTGACAGGGTCTGCTCTGTCATCCCTTTCATTTTCCTGCTGAATGAGACCCAATTATCTAGTTCATCTTTATTCTACTGTTGAAAAAACATAGCCAGAAGTGCACTTGCCAAGCCTGCACCTAGTTCTACAGGTGCTTTACAAAGGATCCTCCTAATTTTTCATTTACTTGCCATGACTTTTCCTACTTTATTGAAAAACATTACATCAACTTCTACATGTATGCTAATAGAAACCCAGTCTTAACTCACCAATCCCAATTTGTTAACATTCTGTCCAAAAATGCAGAAATTGCATCAAAATATTTGAAAGTTTTTTTTAAGATCTCCACCACAAACTTTAATCCTCAACTTGCAGATGTTGGTGTCGTATGTGACGCTATGTTAGGTTTTGAATTTTACTGTACGTCTGTGCATATCCAGGACCACCAACTTCCAACTTGGGTAAGTGCCTCCAGTAAGAGAGAAAGAAAAGCAAAAGACAGTCCCTTCAGAGGCACTGAATATCCGTGGATTTGCCTCCAGCTCCCTCCCAGGCTCTGCAGCCACACACACTTCTGTTCGATTCATCTGCAACCTGAGTTCCAGATCCAAACCTTGACACTATCAGGATGCCTTCAGCGCCTGAGGTACTTCAGGAGCCCTTCTTGACCTCACAATCCAACCCGTGCAGATCCCCTAACCACGTTGCCTGCAGCCTGTGTGTGTCCCTCAGCCGCTGAGCTTCTCATTGGATCGCTATTCACTAGGGGGCGTTCGCCCCATTTATGGTGTCCTGTGCTGGTCTGCTAAGTCTCTGAACTCTGAAACCTCTCATGGTTATTGGCTAGCACAGGGTTTGCCACCTTGGGCACAGATCTCTGCCGATGGAGGATTTTACTTGCAAACACTGTTGGCTCCTTTAACAGGCCATTTAAAACTTGTACAGAGCCATTGCATTAGGACTGGGTAGTTGAACCCTTTGGAATAGTGCTGTGTCTCCACTCCCAACTCTCCTCAGGTCTGCACCAGTGGCAGCACTGCCGTTACTGTAGCACCATCTTTTTTTAAACCCCATCTCAGAGCTGATTAGTGCACATCTTGTGTAACAGGTGGCAGGCTTCAGTCATTGTATAATGCATAAATTTAATAAAAGTCAAAACTTTGATGACTGTGCTTTAACTCATAGAGAGATACAGCAGGGGGCAAGGTCATCGAGTCTGTGCTGATCATCAACCACCCATTTACAGTAATTCTACATTCAATGCACATTCTTTCAACTTCCCACCCCCCTCCCCCACCTCATCCAGATTCTACCATTCATCTCCACACCAAGATCAATTAATCTAATGATCCACGTTTTTGGGATAGGGGACAAAAGATAGGACACAGTTCAGTTGATCCACTGCAAAATCTCTATGTTATGGCCATTTGCAAATGACTATCCAAAAAGGAACACAATTTGCTTTTGAAATTTATGTAGGGAAAAATAAACACAAAATGTGAAAGAAAGAACAAATTTGGTCTATTTTATATATTTTTTTCACTCATATTTCTTGATGCATGAGCAGATCATGTGTTTTTTTATTTGCATGGTAGGTTGATCTTGCTATCCAGCAATATTTTATTCAATGTTTTCCATCTTATTTATATCTTATGATGTTTGAAAAAGGCTAACAAGTTTTTAGGTATGAGTTGAAAACCTAAATGACCACTGTAATTTGTGGTGAGTTGCACGTTAAACTATCTTAGCTATATTTGATATGGGTTTAAAAATGTTTCCATTCAAACTAAAAGTTGGACAGCAATATGCATCTGCCATGTCTTGTGTCTCCAAATAGATCTGATGCCCACTTAAGATATTTCCCTTGGAAACTGACATGGTAATCTCTTACCTGCCACCCCATCCCAACTATGAACCAGCATCTATTGTACTCTTGTTACCGTTGATAGAAAAACATCCAATAGATATGTATCTGCACTTATTGAATTCAATGGAAAATAGGGTTTTGTGTTACAGAAAATCACAACAAGGACATTGTTCCAGGAATGCAACTTCTTTGTTGCATGGGGGTCAGCTGTATCCAGAAAAGTTTGGTAGGGGGATGGGATCAGAATGAGAGGTCAGAAGATACACAGGAGATACGCTGTGCAGTGAGACTGTGAGGAAGAATAGGCAGTCGATAAGGCAAAGGGTTTAATTTGTGGTACTTTGACGAAGGTCTAGGATTTTATTGCCTGCGGTATAAGAAATAAGGTGGATGATCTTGTAGTACAGCTGGAAATTGGCAGGTATGCTGTCCTGGGTATCAGAGTCGTGGCTTATAAAAGATCACTGCTGGGAACTAAGCATCCAAGGGTACAGTGTATCAGAAGGATGAGGATATCAGGGGGGGGATGGGGGTCATTCTTTTATCAAATTTTTGGAAAGAGGAGACATTGGTTTGGAAGATAGAGAATCCCTGCGGATAGAATTAAGAAACTGTAAGGGTAAAAAGACCTGGATGGGAGTTGGATATAGGCCTCCAAATAATAGCCAACTTACAGAGGGAGATAGAAAAGGCATGCAGAAAAGACAATAATCATAGGGGCTTTCAAGATGCAGGTTGTTTGGGACAGCCAACTTGGTGCTGGATCAAGAGAAGGAATTTAAAGAATGGGAAGTATTTTTATGGCCAAATTTGCAAACAATACAAAGACTGGAGGAGGGGCAAGTAGTGTTTAGGAAGCACTATCTGGTACTTAGGACTGTTAGGAGATTGGGCAAGAAAATGGCAGATAGATGGGGTACATGGAAGAGAAATGTACGATCTTGCAACTTGGTGGTAGGAATGAAGGCATAGACTATTTCCTAAATGGGCAACACGTTCAGAAATCAGAGCCACAGAGGGGCCTAGGAGTCCTCATGCAAGACTCCCTAAAAGGTCAACTTGCATGTGGAGACAGTGATAAGGAAGGCAAATGCTTGCATTCATTTCAAGAGGAATGGAATAAAATATTAAAGCAAAGATGTGATGTTGAGGCTTCTTCACAAGACATTGGAATATTATGAACAGTTTTAGGTTTCATGTCAAAGGAAGCACATATTGGCATTGGAGAGAATCCAGAGGAGGTTGGAGTGAAAGGGTTTTCATGTGAGTAGAGTTTGAAGGCTCTGGAATTGTACTCGCTGGAATTTAGAAGGAGGAAGGGATCTCGTTAAAACACATCAAATACTGAAAGGCCTGGATAAAATGGATGGTTCCTTTGGTAGGGGAGTCAGGAACCAGAGGACACAGCTTAATACAAAATCATATCTTTAGAATGGAAATGAGGTGGAATTTCCATTCTTTAAATTACTTGCTAACTGTTGTCACTATTGTATGTGAAAAATGATGTACACCAGCACATTTCCACAAATTGAAATCCAATAAATTAATTCTAATCTGTCTTTGAATTTGCTGATAGCAGAATCTTGAAAAATTGAATGTGGAATTTCTTCTGGCTTTCTGGGATTCTAGAATGGAAGCGATTCTCATAGATGATTGACATTGCTACCCTGGATGGCATTTTAAACATTTTTTTGTGGATGGGTGGGTGGGTGAAGCTTCACCCCCCCCCCCACCCAAAAAGAATACAGTTGAGAAATGTCCATTTCAATCATTTGTGAAAGGAAGTAATCCCATCAGCAATCAGGACGACTGATAAGGGATCCTCGCCACACATCAGTATTCATCAAGTTGCATGAAATATGCAATATAGTTGACCAGTTGTACAGAAATTTTGTAGACTCATCAATATTTTTGAAATGAAAGTGTTGTGGTTTTCATCACAAAGTGAGAGATAATTGGATATCCCAATGAGATGATTGACCTTGCACAAAAAAGGCAAATTTCAGCAAAGTGAAGAAATGACATGGTAATAACATTAGAGGTTAGTGATCAGGGCTCTGAGGCCCAGAACAGGGATGTCATGCTACAACTGTACAATAATTTTTAAAAATTTAGACATACAACATAGTAACAGCCATTTTAGCCCACGAGGCCGCTCCAATTAACTTACACCCCTGATATATTTTGAAAGGTGGTAGGAAACCAGAGGCCCTGGGAAAAACCCATGCAGAAACGGGGGAGAACGTACACACTCGTTACAGACAGCACGGAATTCAAACCCTGGTCCCGATCACTGGCACTGTAAAGGCATTGCACTAACTGCTATTGTTGGTGAGACTACATAAGACTGCAAAACATAGGAACAGAAATAGGTTATTCAGCCTATTGACTTTGGAAGATGAAGGAGTAGAGGCAAGGACATTTGTAATGTTTACAAGACACATAGATGATTCCATCAATACAAAGGGTTAGAGGGATGTGGGCCAAACACCGTTAAATGAGACTTGCTTGGTTGGCATGGTTAAGATGGGCCAAAGGGTTTGTATCCATGCTGTAAAACTTCATTATTCTATTTACTATCCTAATATTGACCAGGACAGGAACAAGAGTTACTCTCCTCCCCTTCAACATTATGAAGGAACTGTTCCATCTGCTATTGTTGTTTTATCATTGAGTAATATCATTTTGAATTTTTATACATGTGCCAAGCTCTCAATCCAAAATGTAAAATGTATTGCAATTCTCCCCATCAATTTAATCACTGCTTCTGTGCAATTGTGTTCAATCTAATCCCTTGAACAATCATTGAATATTCAGCTCCTCCAAATTTACGTTTCATCTCTTTGTCCCATTACTTCCCCCTTTTGTCTTGCACCATCCCACTTTCATATAATAATTTTGCTTTCCATTCTATCAAGAGTATTTCCATTCTTTCTTCTCTTTCCATTTCTTTGCATCAGGTACACAATCAATATTCACCAGGTTTGATAAAAAGGCCATTGTGTGGAAGGTTGCTATAAAAACTCTGCAGGTCATGCAGCATCCATAGGAAGTAATAAAAGGTAACCAATATTTTGGACCTAAGCCTTTTGTCAGGAATTCCTGATGACAGTGGCTCCTTTTACTTCCTATGGATGTTGAGTAACCTGCTGAGTTTCTCCATCATTTTTGTGCATCTGCATCAGCATCTGCAGATTTTCTTGCAGAACTCCACTTGTCTAGAAGGTTAACTTGACTTCATTCTCCGCAAATACTCTCTGACCACCTGAGTATTTTCACAACTTTGTTTTTAATTCTTGGAGGAGGGGTATTTTTCCTTTGTTACTTAAGCAATATTGTACCCTTTCCCAATCATAGAATCAACAAAGAAAAACAGATCTTATGAAGTCTTCAAATTGAAATGTTAACACGTTTTTTTCTTTCTTTGCATTTCTCTCTTTTGTGCATATATATTTCTTCTTGAGTACACTTAACAATTGTCGATAAGTTGAAATTCTTTCTGGCCTGCAGGAAAAAAGGGTCTCAGGATTTATGTAAGACATGCCTGAAGGCTGATAATAAATTTAAACTTTTAGTTCTTCTAGCATTTCTCCTTTTATAACTTAATCAACTATGCTAGATTCAAAAGGGTCCTCAAATTCTTTGTGAAATCTACTGAGTATTTCATTGAGTTTCAATGCTCACTTTTCAGAATGTCATTTCCCTCCTTGCACACTTTGTGGTTTTTAACATTCACAGCCTGGAACATGGTCACATTTATTACATTCAATCAAGTGGAAAGGATGGTTCTTTACATCAGAAGCAAGTTTGATAATTGACCTAAAGATTATATCAAAGATAAGTTATATTTAGCATGCGTGAATGAGAGCTGCTTGCATGTTCTTTTGCTCACATCCTATAACAAGCCACATCAAAAAAAAATCACACCATACATGAATATGCTCATATTTTCCATTCAAATGTTTTTTTCAGAGCAGCCAATCTAACAGTATATGGTCTTATTATCAATACAAATCTAACCCAGTAACCGAGAAGAAATTCTTTGTTTTATCCATTTTCTGAAACTACATGTCCTCAATCAATATTCTGTCAGAATCTTCCACCTCAAATCTCCTTGAATCTAATGTTCAAATAAAATTGCCCTTCAATCTTTCAAAGAACAAATATGAGCCCAACCATTCAACCCTTTCTTATCAATCACTTCATCCTTGGAATCAACCTAGTAAATCTCTGAATTGCATTCAATGCAAGTACTGTATATTCCTCACAAGTAAGGACACCAAAAGAGTACTACTGGTTTTCTCTTACCAATACCTTGTTTGGTCATTCTTTCCTACTTTTATATACCATTCCTTGTGTCAATATACTAACTTTTAATTTCACATGGTCTCTCTCCTGCAGGAAGTGAGTCACCTCCTGACATTCTAAAAATCTTTCCATCCTTGGTCAGAAGCTTGATAAAATACTCTGCACTTGCCTGGATAAATGCAGCTTCAAAAATTCTCAAGATGTTTGGCACCAACCAGACCCAAGTGGTCTGCCTAAATATATCTCACTCACCACGCTAAATGTCCATTCCCTACACCATCAATAGACATTGTTTTCAGTGGCAACCATCTCCAAAGTGGATTGGAATGGTACCTCCAAACTTGCCGCCTCTATACAAAGATGACGATGGGAAGCAGGCACATAAATCTTATCTGCAGGTCTCCTCCGAGTCACAGAACATCCGAACTTACAAATCTCTCTCTCTTGCCCTTCATTATTACTAGCTCTAAATAAAAAAAAGCAGGTTAAGGGTACCTTCACTGGAAGGGTTGTAACGGTTTAAACAGTTAGCTCACAATCTGCTGCTCAAAGCTAATATGGGACAAGTAAGAAATACTGACCTTAACAGTAACATCCAGATCCAAAAAATAAAGCAGAAAATGAAGAAAGATATATCTCTGTTCGGCAACAGTGTGTGATCTGCCTTCTTTTCAACAATATTCTATTTTCTATTCTTTTACCAAATCAGATAATTTCACATTTCCCTACATTACATTACACTCAAAGACCACATCTAAACATGAACTCCAACTCAGAGATTAGCCCAACTCCAAAAATCAGTACACTTTCACATCTGAACACCAGCTTTGTTCTAAAGCTGTGTGCCTTAAAACTTGGCCACTTTATACAAGTGCAGTCCAGGTATTCATAAGCTAACCATCAATCTTATAAAACCAGAGCTGAAAAATATTTTGGCAAAAATATAGCTTTGACATGATTGACAGTGGGCTTTAACTTAGATCACAAAAATGTGCAAGAGCAAAAATAATTTGACGACACATAAAAAAAGTCCTATCACCTTTGACCTCCTACTACATTCTCCAAATAGAGACAGAGAGTTCCCCTTTGAAAGCAACAATCAAAAGTACAGTTAAAACTCAAACCCACTAGTTTCAACCTGGGATCTGAAGCACTGACTTATTAAAACCAGTTTTACCCATTTATTTCTGATTCTGGGTTTGTTAGTGGTGCAAATAGGAGCATTCAGTGCCTTGGATCCCCTTTGCCTTTATAGTTCACCTGTAAAACATTATCTTTTTCACACCTTAGAATTAAACGGTTATATGGTTATATGATATAGAGCACGGGGTGCCATATGGCTTATCATAGCTCTGTCAACACTCTCAGAATTATACCATTTCCTCTTTTCCCAAACTTTGTATTGTAATCCTCCAAAATTTACTCTATTTTCTTTTAAGAGTTACCATTTAATCTTTTTTCTAAAGTAATTTTTAAATACTTTTATTTCATAATCTTTGATATCCTTATCTCAAAACAACCTATCAATCTCTGCCTTGAAAGCTAAACTGCCCCCATCAAATTCAAGGGCAAAGATTCTGTTTAAGAACTCAATTTCAATGTGTTTGAAAAGTGATTTTGTCAGAATTTCCTCTCATTCTTGATTCCCTCAATAGAAATAGTCTGTTTATGTCAATGCTATCACATCCTTTTAATCTTTAAACATGTCATCATATCACTCTTCTATCTTCAAAATTATAGTTTATGCAATGTGCTGCCATGATTTAACTCTCTAAGCCCTGTATTCATGTTTTATATTAACTTCAACAAAGCTGCAAATATCTCTTGCAAAATACAAATATGATATTGCATAATAACCAGTCAATGCTAAGAAAGGGCACAGCCTGAATAATGCTGGTGAAGTCAGTTACAATATTATCAAATGCCAAAGTAGATAGGGGAGGCTTTATGGTTTACGAAACATTAATCAGAGCCAATATTTCTAACTCTGATTCTCTATTGTTGACTTCATACAATACTCAACTAAGCTCAACAAGATGGCTACATCAGCAAATGCATTGAGGATGTCACTGAGATCAAATTATCGCAACCAGGGCTAACCAAAAATCATGGTTGGATGCAGTGATTCGGGAACTTCTCAGAGCTTGTGATGCTGCCTTCAGGACAGGATGGCACAAAGAGCAGCCAGCGCTAAACTCTCCCGTGCAATCCGGATGGGTATGCACAGAGGATCCAAAGATAGCTTAACGACCCCATTGACACGAAGCACATGTGGCAAGAGATCAAGACTGTTATGGATCACGAGTCAACTTTGTGAATGAAAGACAAAGATGCTTCCCTTCCAGATATATTGAACATCTTCCATGATGAGAACAGGATGATGCTGAAGAAAGCTTTGTCCCCCTGATGAATGGGCTCCTGCATAGCAGTAGCAATATCTAAGGTGAACCAAGGCAGTGGGACCAGACCACATACCTGATCGGGTACTGAAGGACTGTGCAAACCAATTGATAATATTTATTGTTTATTTGTGTTTCTGACTACTTATCCTGCATTATATTTTTTATATGTAAAGTCTGGCTATGTGTCTGCATGTTTTGTATTGAGGACTGGAGAATGTACTTGTACAATCAGGTGATAATCGACTTGACTTGAACAAAAACTTGGAAACAACATGCCTTTTTCCCCCAACTAATATAAGCCTTGGAGAACTCCAAATCCCTGTACCTTTCTTTCTGTTTCTGTGCGCAGATATTCTTTTATGGCTGATCATACTTCCATGTGGTTCCTATATAAAAAAAGCACACTTTTTCTCTGAACTGTCTGATCTCTCCATTCTTAACTGTTCTTTTCTCTATATCCCCTTTTCCACTGGCATCCCAGTTAATTGGCTGTGCAGATAGGAAGCCCTTTGGGCCGTTTCCACTGGGACACTAATTGCTTTTCCACTGAACACAACTCATCCCCGGGGATCGGAGTGTTCGACCTTCAACTGGAAATGGGGGACATTCTGCTGTCCCTTTTCCACTAATTTGCATCAGCAAACACCAAGGATATGAGTAGGGTTAGAGGCGGTTAATAGTGTTCAGACAGTGTTCCTTTTCCACTGGACCCTGTCCCAGTAAATTCCCAGTTAATTCCTGGGACATGATGCTAGTGGAAAAGGGGCTTATGATGCTATTCATGTTTAAGATGTTCTAAAGGTGAAATTTTTTTTTTGCCTTTTATTTATTTTCCATGAGTTACTCCAGATTTGCCACAACTTGTTAAAGGACAACATATCTTTGAATATATAAATATAGGGTCAAAGAAAAAACCTGCGTATCTTTTTTAACCTTTAAACTCATATTTGTGACACTTCCTTTACAATATCTTTTGCTGCAAAATTGGACATCAATGTAGTAAACAGAAACAGTTCCATTTTAACAGAGTAGAACCAATCCTTATTGGTTCTTCCTTATTGGACAATATATCACTGTTTGACATTTTATATAATTTTTTAAAATTCAGTATTTATTTTGAAAAAAGACCAAAATCTCAGATACCGATAGCATGGAACAGGTTATGGTTTCACTATGCTCTTACAATATTTCCTGTGTCTGAGTTAAGTGAAGTTTCAAAATTACCTCTGCTTGAAAATTAATATGTGATATAGACAATAGTTTCCTTGAACAACCTCATTCCAAAAATACCAGCACACAAGATAAATGATCAACAGAATGCATTCCTCTTTCTGGGTTACTCCCATCACATCATGGAAAGGTAGGGACGTGTTACACAAGAGTAAAAATTTTAAAAATGAGTGGAAATAAGCTGAAAAATGAAATGCTTGAATGGGTGAGGAGAATGATAAAAATAAACCAATTTGTAAGATATAAGGTTACGGAAGGATGCTCAGAAATTTAGATTTCATTGTTTTTTTGATACACTAAATTTCCTGGGAGTAAAATGTAAAATTAGTCAAAATATAGGTTCAAAATTTTTTATCCAAACTTCTGAAATCCGAAAACCTCCAAAAACTGAACTGTTTTTCCATGGATGTCATCTGCACACCAAAGCTCGCGTTTGGCATCAAACGGGTACTATTGCTCCTCCTCCTCGTGACGCTCTCACTGGCGTTTGTGTGTCAAAACACTGAAGAGGTGCAGAGGGGAAAGATAGATTGTGCAGGCAGTTCCGAGATTGCGAGCCATGGTAAGAGAGCCCGAGCCCAGAGCGTCCTATTATGCATCAGTATTACGGTGCTGGGTAGGGTGTTATGCTGCGTCCAGTGTGCCATTGGAAATAGTTCAACTCGGGGCAAAAGTATGCATTTATGATTAGAGACACTGCGCAATAAACAAATCACCATAGTATTTGAAGGGATCCCCATTTTATGGATTGTTTTTGGTGTAAGTGTTATGATCTGTTAATGTCATCATCCTCAATGTGCTTTCCAAAAGATTCAGCATGAGAAATTGAAGTCTTGTTTACACCCCCCATCCAGCACCGTTGCAACCCCCTCCCCGTTCAGCGCCACCACTGCAGCCCTCTCCCCCATTCACAGACCCTTTTAGCAGTAGTTTGTCTTTGTTTTGCACAAATCTGAAATCAGTGGAATCGCTTAATGTACTGCCATTAGTATTATTCTATAGCCAGATGTTGTGGTCCATGGGTCAGAAGGGTGAGGAGGTCCTGCAAGGAGAGTTCAGGAAGTTAGCCACTAGGCTGAAGGACTGGACCTACAGGGTTGTGATCTGAATGCTACCTGTGGCACATGGAAGTGAGGTTAGAAATAGGAGGATAAGTGGCTAAAGACATGGTGCAGGAGGAAGGGCTTCGGGTTTCTGGATCATTGGACTGTCTTCCAGGGAAGGTGGGACTTGTTCCAACAGGCCAGTTTGCATATGAACTCGAAGGGGACTAATATCCTTGCGGGAAGGTTTACTAGTGCTGCTTTGGGGTGGGTGGATGGGGGGAGGGGGGCTTTAAACTAGATTTGCAGGGGTTGGGAACCAGAGTTCCAAAGCCGATAGAGGGGTGGAGGAGGAAAAAGATGAAGTAAAAATAGCAAGGAATATCAGAAATCAAAAGGTTGTACATGGTGGAAATGTTTTCAGGTGCATCTATTTCAATGCAAGAAGTATTGTAGGAAAGGCAGATTAGGTTAGAGTGTGGATTGCCACATGGAAATACGATATTGTGGCCATCAGTGAAACTTGGTTGCAGGAGGGGCAGGACTGGCAGTTCAATATTCAGGACTTCCATTGCTTCAGACGCGATAGAATTGGGGGGAGGGGGAAGGAATGAAATGGGGAGGAGTGGCATTGCTCATCAGGGAAATATCACAGCTGTGCTCAGGCAGGATGGACCAGAGGGCTCATCTACTGAGGCTATATTGTTGGAGCTGAGGAACGGGAAAGGTATGCCCTCACTCATGGGCTGTATTATAGACCACCCAATAATCAGCGAGAATTGGAGGAACAAATCTTTAGAGAGAGAGCAGACGGCTGCATGAAACACAAAAGTTGTGATAGTAGGAAATTTTAACTTTCCACATATTGACTCCCACATTGTAAAAGGGTTGGATGGCCTGGAGTTTGTCAAGATGTGGCAAGGATGTTTCCCATGGGAGAGGATTCGAGGACAAGACGGCACAACTTCAGGATAAAAGAGATTCATTTTAAAACAGGGAAGCAGAAACATTTCTTTAATTAGAGGGTCATGAGTCTGTGGAACTTATTGCTACAGGCGGCTGTGGAAACAAGTTCATTGGGTGTATTTAAGGCAGAGATTGACAGGTATTTGATTAGTCAGGGCATCAAGGGTTACAGGGAGAAAGTTGGGGCATGGGGGCTAAGTGAGTGGATGGATCAACTCATGATTAGAATGGTGGAGTCAACTCTGTGCTGATGGGTCTACTTCTGCACTTATATCTTGTGATCCAAAAAATCCCAAATTCCGAAAAGTGTCTGGTTTCAGATAAAAGATTCTGTACCTGTACAATCAGCACTTTATGGTTAACACCCAAAAACAAATGCTGAACTTGACTTAATGATTCCCAAAAAAATTCTTCTCAAGTGTTTGGTTCAAATTCCTGATAGGTGCTGGTGCTCTTTTATCAGAAAATGATTGGAAGTATGACCTATAATTATGAACTTAATTTATGTGGAATTGACATATTAAAAAGGAGAGCCACATGATCTAACTACTCGACCGAAGTATCGCAAAACTAAGCCTGTGAAGAAAAGAAGCATCATCTTCAGCAGAACGGAACAAGACAGCAAGAAGAAAGAAGTCACCTTGACCTCGAGGCATGTTGAAAGGTGAGATGGCATGTATCAAATAAATCCTGGGCAAAGAAAGTGCCAGACCGGACGGGTTTAGCCAAGAACTTTTTGTTAAACTTCAATCTCCAGACCCGAAGTTTTCCACTGAATCTTCCTATCCCTATGGAACACTTTTGGTGAAATGGACATGTATATTTTTTTAAATGAAAACTGATGTAAAACATTTTGATATGAAAGACTCAGGGTGCCAGACGAACAGTCAAACCCATACATGTAGTCAAAAAAATCAAATTTGTTGCCTCAATTATTCAATTTGCTTCTGGCTTTATTTCATTGTTTGACGGGAACATATTTTGATGAGCTCTACACATTTAGTTGAACATGATGTGCATGCTAAATGAGCATGTAAGGCTACACAATGAAATCATTAACATGGTAAATTAGCACCTGATTTAATTTTATAAGAGTTAAATTTCATACAAGCAATTGGAAAATAGCAGGTAACCTACTTTTTAGATGAAAAAAATTAAAATAATTTTGGGGTTTAGCAAAGTTCTATAATAGGCCAAATTCAGTGTCTATGCTGTACATTCATATCTGTTCGAAGCACGTGGTGTTACCATAATCAATTAACTTCTTGATTTCAGTCACCATCATGTCAGATGGTTGTATTTCTCTCTCAGAAAATAATTTATAAATTAAAATCAATATATTCTGCATTCTGTTCAAAAAATGTTACTCCTTCATGTGAAAATCCCATGTTTATGACAAATGTAGCTGTGTCTCCAGAGATTTTTAAAATATTTATGTAATTGTCTATTCTGGACAGTTTTTCATTGTTAAAGCTTTTTTTAATTCTGTGTTTTTGTGGTACGGTATTCACGATTTTATAAAAGCCAAGGCACAATTTATTTTCCTTCCTTCGTGCCATTTAAAGCTCTGGTCCCGACTCTGTATTTAGCGGTATTTTGTAACCTCTCCTGTTAGACACAGTTCTTCCTCTTTGTGTTCTTCCACATCAAAAGTTTATATTTTGAAGCCCCCTTTCCCTCTCTTGCTGCTTTAATTCTCAATTCTGTTTTTGAAGACACATTTACTGCTCTCTATTTTCCTTGCCGCTTTATTTTGAAGCCTTTGTTCAGTACTTCCAGCATTTTCAGTTTTTGTTTTGTATTTCATGCAAGTGCAGTGTCTTTGCACTCTTTCTATTTGAGTCTCAGATGTTTTTGTGTTGCTGTCCCAAATTCTTTTGAAGCTTTGTTTTTTAGTTTCACCATTTTTTTTGAAGCCCCAAATTCCTGATCCTTTCCTTCCTCATAAGTCTTTTAAATTCCATAACACCAGTTCCTTGTTGTAATTTTGGTTTCCATTTCTTAAAATCTAAGCTTCTAATTCTACACCTTTGCCTTTTTTTTTAAGTGCACCAAGTCATTCTTTTCCTCCTTTCTGGATTTTTTTTGGAAGCCTTGGCCCTGCTTTCATTTCTTATCAGTAAAACATGAAAATCTTCCAGACACCGTGACTTAAGTAAAAACAATGCTGGAGAAACTCAACAGGTCAAACAGCGTAGAAAGATCTACATAATGTACACTGCTTGACCTGCTGAGTTTCTCCAGCATTGTGTTTTTCCTTCATTTCTTAACAATTTGTTTTTAAGTCCTATTTATGCTTTTTTTCTTTCAAATATTTTTTGAATTCTTGTTTGCTGCTCTCAGCTTTATTCTTGATTCCCAGAATATTTAAATGCCTTCCTTCCTTCCTTTTGCAGATGTTCTTTCTTGTCTTTGATTTGGCTTTTGTTCTGTTTCTCTTAATTTGCATTCTTAAACCTTCCTTATGTTCTAATTGTTATGCAAGATTGCGATTATTTTCTCAGCACCCCTTTTCTTTGACAACTACCTATGTACAGTACTTTAATTCAGTTCCTCACCTGCATCATCTTTAGTGCTTTCTTATTTTTTTCTATTCCTCAGTGGTCTGTTTCTAATACAATTGAAGTGACCCAAAATTGAATGAGGGTTGCTGGACGGTACTTATTCCAGCTATTTATTGTGCTGTGCCTCTGGCTGCCTCCAGTTACTGGAGGCCTGGATTCACTTGGACAAATGAGTCATTAGAATCCCACTGCGGTCACTACTTTAATTCATGTCATAGCCTCTCTGTGCAGCAGCGACTTTCCGAGGATCACTGTAGCAGAGACGACAAAAATGGCAAAGAAAGAGAATAAACCAGAAACATCTACCCAACAGCCAATTGTCCAACTCATATTCTCCTACTTTGAACAAAATCATTAAAACAATTGGAGGAATCTTAATTCAGCACAACTCTAGTAGAGGAGGAGTTAATTTGGAGAGGGTAAATGATTCAAAAGTGTTCTTTAGTTTGCTTGAATCAGAGAGAAAATTCACACATCATGCAAAATGGGGTTCAGTGGCATATTAATGACCAAAAAAACTGGACTTCTGTTCAGTGAAACTGGCCATGCCCTCTAAAGTAAATATTAACCCATCATTTGGGACACAGAGGAACCGTCACAAAACGGTCAAAGGACAATCCATCACATTTTATCTCATCCTGCTGGTGAGTAAATGACCAGCTGAACATAACTGAGGATTGAGGGTTAAATTGACTGAAACCTTGGCTTTTCTTGGCATACCCAGTACGTCACATTTTATATTAAAACTAAATATCACGGTTAAAATTACTTAGAAAAATATATAAAAATAGAAAGGAAGTTATTTTCTACTAGCATTTCAAGCTGTGGTAAAATGGAGTGGTTAACAGT
This sequence comes from Narcine bancroftii, assembly GCF_036971445.1. Classification (NCBI taxonomy): domain Eukaryota; kingdom Metazoa; phylum Chordata; class Chondrichthyes; order Torpediniformes; family Narcinidae; genus Narcine; species Narcine bancroftii. The sequence goes on from NC_091477.1 coordinate 76,257,234, forward strand.
TCAAAAAAAAGGAAACTTCAAATGCAAAAACAAATGGCTGGAGGAGCTGAGGAGGCCAGAGGCATTTCTGAAGGCAATTTGTTGGGTCAAGATCACTGAATATTTTTTCCTCCACAGATGCTGCCTGACCTTCTGAGATCCTTAAGCCCTCTGCTTTTTGCTCCAGATCTCTGCATCTAGTCTCTTGTGTCACCTTTAAAAGCAATATTAGCTTCTAGGTTCTCAATAAGGTTTTAAAAGGAGAAGCCAAATTAGTAACTGAACATTAAAAACAATTCTTAAATTCCAGAAATGTTCATAAGACTAAGGTTGATCAGTGTTTAAAAAGATATGTTCCCTTTGCACTCTTGATCCTCCAGTATCCTACCAGTCTTCCTATTTGGAGGATAAAAAAATAACTGTTGTCAACAATAAACATATTTTTTGTATTAAAATGGTAAATAATGAATGGCAGCATCTCAGACAATCTTCAAATAAATTTTAAGGTGTGTTAATTCCTTAATAGTGCACAACTCTTCAAATACTGACAATTAGTGTTCAGCACTCCATCTCATTCAATTCCATCTTGCACCTACTGCAACAGAGGCAATGAAGAAACACAAATCTAACATCATTCCCCACTCAAAACAAAACAACTCATGTTTAAGTACTTCATCAACTACTCCCTTCAATAGTTACAATAATTTTTTTTAAATTGTTTCCCAACTTAAGAGCTGAATGTTGAAAAATAAAATTCCATTTCCTGCTCTTGGCCTGACTACTGTAAATTTTTGCAGAAGTTTCTTTCTTCAGACGCTCGTGCACACGTCTCACCCCAAGCAGAGGTAACCAATTATTGAGACTATCTTCCTTTATAATCGCTTGGACAGGCTTGAATGTCATTGTTTCTGACTCGTTTAAACAAATAGTCCATACTATAGTTGAGTTTTCATGGTTTATTAAATCTAATATATCAATAACTATATTATTACAACTTGTTACATGAAACAAAAACTATAATAAAACAATTAAACGATACTTAAGACAATGATTAAAACGGTGAATAAAACGTTTTTGGACTAATTCAAGCCTATCCACCTCCGCAGAACAAAGGAAAATCAAAACTAAAAGTTATCTCAAAATACACAAAAAGTTAGCCATAACCTGGAAGCTGGCTGTTACCAGGAGAGAGTCAAAGAATGTGTAAACAATGCTTGCAGAATATGTTTGCAAGTCATTTTAACCTTTACACCTAAGTTAGTTGTACAATTTGAAAATTATAATCCATATAAAAATAATGATTTACTGTTGATAGTTACAATCAAATCAACAGTTCCTCCTGCTTCTAAGAATTTAACCTGCTCCTGTAATTTCCTGGTACCATGAGGGATTGTTAAAATTTTATCAATATTTAGTTACAGAAGCAAATAATCAGTGCTGTACTATTTTATGTTTTATGATTATGGAATTCTTTTGAAAATTATTATTTAAAAATGAATACCTCTGGCAAAATTCAATTTATTGCACAGCCCCAGCTGTCTTCGATAAGGTGATGGAAGGCCTTCTAAATAATGAAATTACTTCTACATTAATAAAATGGGTAACTAGGATTAATAATGAAGTTGCAATAATATATTTTGAATGACCTGAAATAGAACTTGGAGGTGATTGATTTACTGTACACCATATCCCCTTCTCTTGTAGCCATCACATATTTTTGGCTGTTTCAGTTCAAAGGGCCCTTTGGAAGAGGACACAAAGTTAGTACTATCTGATTTCAAGGAGAGATGGTTAGGATTTATTTTGTTTGCAATGGTTGCTTTGAGAGACTACTTTGTGGTTCACCCACCCCAAGCATTAAATTACACAATTTGCTTTTTTAAAATCCACCTAAGCTGGCAGCCAGGGAGTTGGTTTAACTTCTCATTTGAAGATGGCACCTCCAAAAGTTCAGTATTGTGGTGCCATTCTAAATTGTGTGGTCACAACTCCACAGTGAGATGATAACCACCTCATTTCACAGACCAGAGTGCTATCCATTAAACCTCAGCCAAGGCCATTGGGGACCACAAAAAGGTGATGGAAGTATGGAATTCCCTTCTCTGAAATGCTCATGAGCCCTCGGATCAATGAAAATGTTAAAAAATATTTTTGTTTGGCAAGATTATCTTGGGTCATAAAACCAATGTGCATAAAAGGGTTCAAGGTACAGATTAGCCATGATTAAAATGAAAAAGTTTGAAGTTGTAATTAATCTCATTTCCCCATATGGCCCCAGGCATTTCAGCCTCTGTGCCAAATATTGCTAATAATATAACTTATACAACATAGACACAAACCAAAATTCTTATTTGCTGCAACTGAATAGATAGTCCATAAATTTTTTAAAAATTAGACATCCAGGATGGTAACAGAACATTTTGGCCCATGAGTCCGTCCCGTCCAACTTACACCCCATAAACTACACCTCCAGTACGATTTTGAACAGTGAGAGGAAACCGGAGATCCCACAGAAAGCCCACACAGATACAGGGAGAATGTACAAAACTCCTTACAGACAGCGTGGGATTCGAACCCTGGTCCAGACCCAATCACTGGTGCCATAAAGGCATTGAGCTAAGATACGCTAAAGAAAACAAAACAGCCAGAAAAATACACATTAAATAAAAAGATACATTAAATGGATAGTTAATAAATATTCACAGTGCATGAAAAAAATGTAGAATTACTATATTGCAGACAATCCATTTTTGTGATGTCGAGCAGTGTATGTGTAACAAGGAGAGGTTCAAGAGCACGACAGTCGAAAGAAACTGTCTTGAACTCCAAGGTACCAGTCTTTGGGTTTCTGTACCTTCTACCTGAACAAGAGGTTGTGACCAGGGTGATTGGGTCCTTTAAGATGTTGGCTCACATAGACATTTTCAGTGGATGGGAGGTCAGAGCCTGTGATGGACTAAACTATGTTTACTACCATATGCAGCCTTTTGTGCTCCTGGGCCTTTGAATTATCAAACCAGGCTGTGATGCAGTCAGTCAGAACACTTTCCACACTGCACTTGTGGAAGTTTGAGAGTATTCAAAAACATGCCAAATCCTCATACTTCTTAGAAAGTATAGGCACTGATGTCCCTTCTTTGCAGTTGGTGCAATGTGCTGGCTCCAGGAGATTGGGGGTAAGTGGACTCATTTTTTTATATACACGCACAGTGTGTGTGTGTGTGTGTGTGTGTGTGTGTGTGTGTGTGTGTGTGTGTGTGTGTGTGTGTGTGTGTGTGTGTGTGTGTGTGTGTGTGAGAGAGAAAGAGAGATAGATAAATAAATAGATAATATGTACATATATTAGTTAGGCAATCCAATCCACACTGTGGTACTTCGAAAGAGAAAGGCAGCTAGCTTTCACGTCAAGATTAATACTTAAAATGGATGAGGGTCAGTTACCTTAAGCCTCGGTTACTTGTTATTCCCCAAATTACTTGAACACTGACCTCAGTCTCTCCGACACTGGTTTGATGGTAAGTATTATCCAGAAATGATAGTGCTGCCTCTATCTCCAAAAGATGGCAAATTTCTGGAATATTTTACTTTTGTCTTTGAATTATAGCATCATAATAATCCTGCATCCATTAGTTTTTTTTCAATGTAGTATTTAACAAATCTGTACCCATCATAAATTGGCCTTAAGTGGTAAACACATTAACTAGTCTGCACCAATAAATACCCTAATCAGTGCACTGGGCCAGTGTCTTGAAACCAATAATTACTGAGATATTGGTTTTAAAGGTCTCAGCTGATACACCCAAAATCATTAAAATCTTCTCTCTTTCACAAAAAGTTTTGTTGAAATCCCCTGTAACGTTGAAGCTTGGAATATAAATGTTATCCAATGCAGGGTGTTGTTTTAAAATCACAAAACATAAAATTTTGAGCATTCATTCATCAGAATTTTAATGCAGAAAAAGTAATCTGTGCTTGAACTCCAAATGGAATTTGCCTTAATCTTAAGCCAGGATCTTTTCAAGAATATCACCTGAAACTTCACCAAAACACAAGTTCCTCACATTAAAAAAAATTCTTTAACTCCAGATCAGTTCAGAAAGCAACAAAAATTTCTTTAGCACAAGAACAATGGAAAATAGATACAAGAATGCACTTTTAAAGATTCATGTTTGTTCAAACTCTTAAAGGGTTAGTAGATCTCGTGGTAAAAAAGTGAAAAGCGTCACTTACTGCTGACGTTTCGCATGCACCATCATGGACTATGTTCAAAATCTGAGAGAATTTAGCATTCAGGCCTTCTCTCTCTTCTGTAACACTCCTTCCAAAACTCCCATGCCACTACTGGAGGAAATCCTTTCACAAACGTCAAATACAAATGTCCTCTCTAACACCTCAGACTCAGCAATAAATCTAAAGCAGCAGTTAGACAACGTGAACAGCATGAGGTAGCATAAGTTCCCGCTTCACTTAAGGAACTCTCATGCCTTCGACACTGTCTTTGACTGTAGCTCTGACTGTGTGACTAATACACACATCCTGCTGTGGGAGAGCCAAGCATGTGGTGAAATGCTACTCCGGTAATGCTCCAAGCGGTGGCACCAGGAAGATCTGAGGTACTTCAAATTCCTATCTTTAAACCACACCCTTCACAGAAATAAGGTCTGTTATAGACAAACAGACTAAAATAGTACAGAGCCCACAGGGAATGCCCTGCAGCGGAACTGACCCATTCATAACTCCCAAGGACAAATTGTACTGCTGCTTCAACTTTTTAACTCTGTCATTGCTGGAAATGGTGGAAGTGATAGAAATCTTTAACTTTTTCTATTGCTGGAAGTTATAGACTTAAATTGTGAATGAAACAAGTTAAACAATGCGATTATTTTTAACCCTTTACCATTACGATAAATCAACAAAAGGGTGCTGCTATGTCTCAAGGGAATAACAATCTTCCATTTACTAAAAGCTGAGGGCTCCAAAATTTGAGGAATCTCGATATTGAACTGTCTTTCCCTAATTCATCCTCCTTCTTCAGCTAGCAATGACAACACAAGTTAAAGATAACACTTGACATCCCATCAAGTACACATAACATTAATGATGATATGGTACTGATACTGTTCACCGTTATGCCAAGGCAGCAATCTAAGGGACTGATTCATATGATGAATTGATAATGATACTAAAAAAATATCATGGAGACTTATTGGCACACCAGGGGAATTCTGATCCACTCCACATACTTCAACATGAGTAGCTGGAAATGATTCAAATTTGTTCAAACCTGGTGGGTGGGTGGGGGTTGTGTGTGTGTGTGTGTGTGTGTGTGTGTGTGTGTGTGTGTGTGTGTGTGTGTGTGTGTGTGTGTGTGTGTGTGTGTGTGTGTGTGAGTGCGTGTAAAAAGACTGATGGATAGGTAATGTCAAGAAAAAAAAAGTGAAGCAGATAATGTAGACTGTTGGGGAATGCATTTACAGATTTTACAGAATGGGATGATTCAGTTTCAATATATTTATAGTTCAATCCTAAGAAATGTGCAACCAATTTGTTGTTTGTTGCATGTGGGAGGCCTGGAATTGCAAATATAATAACTAACCAATAAATCATGTCATCACACTACTATTTGATAAGTGGTTGATTAAGTTAACAAAAGTGAACAAAGCACATGCATAGAAGCTGAAATTTTGTTTCAGACAGTTAATTCTTATTTGCAAAAATGTGCGTTGGTGCAGTCTATCTGGGGTCCATATCACATTGGAAACATCCGGCCTTTGATGACAAAAATTACAACACCACTAAATATAATTTAGCATCAAATTTATAGCACAGTCAAATGCCATGTGGCCTAGTCCTGTACTGATTCTGTGCTAGATCAATCCAAAATTAATGTCCATTTCAAACTGTTATCTTGTTTTCTGGTGAACCATGTCCAAGAAAACTCAACCATTGATGGAGAGGTTGAACTATGGGGCAAAGAGAAGGAGGAGTTAAGAAAGAACGACTGAGGAAAGGGGGCAGGGAATCAGAGATGGGAAGGAAAAACAACAGGATTCATATTGGGATGGAAGACAGTGTGGTCAAGTGCACAAGTCTTTGCACCCACAGGTGTGTGCCTACTGTATATTCCAGCATAAAAGACAAGACAAACTTAAAAATGTCACCCCAAAGCCAGGGGACTCTTATACAAGAGCCTTCTTATGTGCCAGCATATATGATTAGATACTTCAAGACAAATGTGTGCGTTGTGCATTGTAATGACAGATGGATACAACGGAGCCTCTGGACCAAGACTTCACTCTGTGAAATCTATTTGTTGGTTGGTGTGCAACGTTCATCCCACATTCAACTAAATCATGAAATCTTCCATTTTTTGAAATGCTACAGCAGTAGCAATCAATCCTCAAACCCAAGTGACTGTAAAAAAAAACTCAGAGAAAGTCTCCTCTCACATCAAAATGGTATTCACAATTTTAAACAATGCTCTTCATCATTAGCACCTAACAGCCTGATCGTAGAAACTAAGCAGGCTCAGGACTGGTCAGTACTTGAAGAGGAGACTGCTTAAGAACACCAGCTGCTGGAGGTTTCTGTGAGGAGTGCTGGACAAAGTGGCAATTGTCTGCCTTATGGCAGGCAAAAGCTAAAGAATGTAGTATTATGTAATAATGGAAACTTTACCTTTTACCTTTATTAACTTCCCAAGAAAGTAATATCTATAACCTGTGACTAAGTCTTGCAACTGAAGATTAAAGAGTATAGGAGTTCCATTTCCACACATCGGGTTGTCGCTTTTTCTACACTGTTGGCTAAAAGAGCTATCTTACTTAAATGGAAAGATTCTAATCTACCTACTGTGACTCAATGGTTCTCTCAAATTAAGTCATGTTTAAGTTTAGAGAAAGTTAGGAATCATACATTTGATACATGTTAAATTTGAGTGGCTTGATGGCCTTTTATCAATTATTTCCACAAGACTTGGTATAATTATTTTCCCTTCTGGACTATATTTAATTTTATTTCTTTTTTCTTTGTTGGTGAAGACTAGACGATTAATTTTATTAATAAATTCTCATGATAGGCAGCCCAGTCTTATTGTTTTTTTTTATTAGATTACGTGGAGTTTTATATAATAATTTTTCTTTTTTTTTGAAGATTTCAGTTTGAGGAGATGAGAACTTATTCGTTAATTGTGGTGTAAAGCAATGTTATATTATATGATGTCATATAGTGATATATTTTTTTATTTCTTGATTATGATCTCCTATTCGCCTCAAGTATTGTTTACCTATGATTAATAAAAAGAAAAGGAGTATCTTTTTTTTTTTCAATTTTTTTTTCACACCATAAATCACATTAACCATGATACACATTTTTTCCTTTTCACACATATACAGTGCCATTTTCTCCCCCCCCCCCTCCCTCCTCCCATCCCACCCTCCCTACCTCCCCCCTCCCGTCCATTTAAAGTACAAAATCTAGGATACATTAAACCAGTCAAACAATGTTGTCATTCAATAAAAATACACAAGAAATTCCACTGAGTCCATTCTTTTCATTTCCTTTTCCTTCCGTTAACTTAGGTAGTGATTGTCCCCGGTAGGTTTTCGCTATTGTGTTTCATGTAAGGCTCCCATATTTGTTCGAATATTTCAATATTATTTCTTAAACTATATGTTATTTTTTCTAATGGAATACATTTATTCATTTCTATATACCATTGTTGTATTTTCAAATTACCTTCCAATTTCCAGGTTGACATAATACATTTTTTTGCTACGGCTAGAGCTATCTTAACAAATCTTTTTTGTGCATCCTCCAAATCAATTCCAAATTCTTTGTTTTTTATGTTACTTAGGAGGAAGATCTCTGGATTCTTTGGTATATTGTTTTCTGTTATTTTATTTAATATCTGATTTAGATCTTCCCAAAATTTTTCTACTTTCTCACATGTCCAGATTGCATGAATTGTTGTTCCCATTTCTTTTTTACATCGAAAACATCTATCAGATACTGTTGGGTCCCATTTATTTAACTTTTGAGGTGTAATGTATAGCCTGTGTATCCAGTTCTATTGTATCGTATGTAACCTCGTATTTATTGTATTTCTCATCGTTCCAGAGCATAACTTCTCCCATGTTTCCTTTTTTATCTTTATATTTAAATCTTGTTCCCATTTTTGTTTAGTTTTACCATTTGTTTCCTCATTCTCCTTTTCTTGCAGTTTAATATACATATTTGTTATAAATCTTTTGATTATCATTGTATCTGTAATCACATATTCAAAGTTACTTCCCTCTGGCAAACTCAAACTGCTTCCTAATTTATCCTTCAAGTAGGATCTCAATTGGTAATATGCCAGCGCTGTATCTTGAGTTATATTGTATTTATCTTTCATTTGTTCAAAGGATAATAATCTATTTCCTGAAAAACAATTTTCTATTCTTTTAATCCCTTTTTTCTCCCATTCTCTAAAGGAAAGGTTATCTATTGTAAAAGGGAGTAACTTGTTTTGCGTCAATAATAGTTTTGGTAATTGATAATTTGTTTTATTTCTTTCTACATGAATCTTCTTCCAAATATTGAGTAGATGATGTAATACTGGAGAACTTCTATGTTGTACCAATTTTTCATCCCATTTATATAATATGTGTTCAGGTATCTTTTCCCCTATTTTATCTAATTCTAATCTGGTCCAATCTGGCTTTTCCCTTGTTTGATAAAAATCTGATAGGTATCTTAATTGTGCAGCTCTATAATAATTTTTAAAGTTTGGCAGTTGTAAGCCTCCTTGTTTATACCATTCTGTTAATTTATCTAGTGCTATCCTCGGTTTCCCCCCTTTCCATAAAAATTTCCTTATTATTTTCTTTAACTCCTTGAAGAATTTCTCTGTCAGTTGTATTGGCAATGCCTGAAATAGGTATAATATCCTTGGAAAAATGTTCATTTTAATACAGTTTATCCTTCCTATTAGTGTTAGTGGTAAATCTTTCCAATGCTCTAAATCGTCCTGTAATTTTTTCATCAGTGGATAATAATTGAGTTTATATAGTTGGCCGAGATTTTTATTTATTTGTACACCTAGGTATCTTATTGCTTGCATTTGCCATCTAAATGGTGATTCCTTCTTAAATTTTGAGAAATCCGCATTATTCATAGGCATTGCTTCACTTTTATTTACGTTGATCTTGTAACCCGACACTTCTCCATATTCCTTCAATTTCTTATATAATTCTTTTATTGATAGTTCTGGTTCTGTTAAGTATACTATAACATCATCCGTAAATAAACTGATTTTATATTCCTTGTCTTTTATTTTTATCCCTTTTATATTATTTTCTGTTCTTATCAATTCTGCTAGTGGTTCTATAGCTAACGCGAACAATAAAGGTGATAGTGGGCATCCCTGCCGTGTTGACCTGCTTAAGTTAAATTGCTTTGATATATATCCATTTACTGTCACTTTCGCCAATGGCCCCTTATATAATGCTTTAATCCAATTAATATACTTCTCCGGTAAACTGAATTTTTGCAATACTTTGAACAAATAATTCCATTCTACTCTGTTAAAGGCCTTCTCTGCGTCTAAAGTAACTGCTACTGTTGGTGCTTTATTCCCTTCTACTGCATGAATTAAGTTAATAAATTTACAAATATTGTCTGTTGTGCGTCTTTTTTTGATAAATCCAGTTTGGTCTAGATTTACCATTTTCGGTACATACTCTGCTAATCTGTTTGCTAATAGTTTAGCTATTATCTTATAATCTGTGTTAAGTAAAGATATTGGTCTATATGACGCTGGTGTGAGTGGATCTTTCCCTTGCTTTAGTATTACTGTAATTATTGCTGTTTTACATGAATCTGGTAAGCTTTGTGTTTTATCAGTCTGGTTGATTACTTCCAGGAGGGGCGGAATTAATAAGTCTTTAAATGTTTTATAGAATTCTATTGGGAATCCATCCTCTCCTGGTGTCTTATTATTTGGTAATTTTTTTATTATCTCTTGTATTTCTACTATTCCAAATGGCTCTGTTAATTTATTTTGTTCCTCTATTTGTAGTTTTGGTAGTTCAATTTTAGTTAGAAATTCATCTATTTTCCCTTCTTTCCCTTCGTTTTCAGTTCGGTATAATTGTTCATAGAATTCTCTAAAGTTTTCCTTAATTTCTTTTGGATTATATGTAATTTGTTTGTCTTTTTTCCTTGATGCCAATACCATTTTCTTAGCTTGTTCTGTCTTAAGCTGCCATGCTAGGATTTTGTGCGTTTTTTCACCTAGTTCATAATATTTCTGTTTTGTCTTCATTATATTCTTCTCCACCTTATATGTTTGTAGTGTTTCATATTTTATTTTTTTATCCGCCAATTCTCTTCTTTTAGTTGTATCTTCCTTCATTGCTAATTCTTTTTCTATATTTACTATTTCCCTTTCCAACTGCTCTGTTTCCTGATTATAGTCCTTTTTCATCTTGGTTACATAACTTATTATTTGCCCTCTAATGAATGCTTTCATTGCATCCCATAGTATAAACTTATCTTTCACTGATTTCGTATTTATTTCAAAATACATTTTAATTTGTCTTTCAATAAATTCTCTAAAATCCTGCCTTTTGAGTAACATGGGGTTTAATCTCCATCTATACATTCTTGGAGGGATGTCCTCTAACTTTATTGTCAATATTAAGGGTGAATGGTCCGATAGTATTCTAGCTTTATATTCTGTTTTTCTTACTCTATCTTGCATTCGAGCTGATAACAAAAATAGGTCTATTCTTGAGTATGTTTTATGTCTAGCCGAGTAATATGAATATTCCTTTTCCTTTGGGTGTTGTTTCCTCCATATATCCAAAAGTTGCATTTCTTCCATCGATTTAATTATAAATTTGGTTACTTTGTTCTTTCTGTTAATTTTTTTCCCAGTTTTGTCCATATTTGAATCCAAATTCAGGTTGAAATCCCCTCCTATTAATATGTTCCCTTGCGTATCTGCTATCTTCAAAAAGATATCTTGCATAAACTTTTGATCTTCTTCGTTAGGTGAATATACATTGAGTAGATTCCAAAACTCCGAATATATCTGACATTTTATCATTACATATCTCCCTGCTGGATCTATTATTTCCTCTTCTATTTTAAATGGCACATTTTTACTAATTAATATAGCTTCTCCTCTTGCTTTTGAATTATACGATGCTGCTGTTACGTGTCCTACCCAATCTCTCTTTAATTTCTTGTGCTCCAATTCAGTTAAATGTGTTTCTTGCACAAATGCTATATCAATTTTTTCTTTTTTCAGTAAATTTAGCAGTTTCTTCCTTTTAATTTGGTTATGTATTCCATTAATATTTAAAGTCATATAATTCAACGTAGCCATTTTATACTTTGTTTATCTTCCCTTTCCGTTTTTCCATCATTACCTTTCCTTCTTATCCATTTCTGTTTTCTTGTTTTGAACCCTTTATAAGACAACATTCCTAAAATGTCAAACATTTTCCTTATTCTCCTATTTAAAACTTCTTTAGCCCCAATCTCCCCTTCCCCTCCTGAGTTGTCCTTTATCCCTTGTCGGACAACCACATCTCCCCTCTCCATTTGGATTTGCGAATTCACTCGCAAGCGTCAGCTGATTTTGCAGTGACCGTAACTCCTCCCCACCCAGCCCCCCCTAGAAAAGATTTCACTTTTCTTATGTAACAAAGGTCACTCTTTTAATTCCCTCCTTATTCCCTCTATTTCATTTCCTTCCCTTATTAATTCTTGTCTATACTCTCTATATTTTCCTCTAAATACGGATACATTCATGTATGCACACTATACATATACACACATATACCTCTTTACCCACATACATATAAATCGTGGTCATTTTTACTCTTATTACATGTCTTCATCTCTCTGCTTGTTTTGTAGTTGTTCTGCAAATTTCCTTGCTTCCTCTGGATCCGAGAATAGTTTTTTTCCATAAGATCGTTTTCGCTGTATTGAACTCCTTCCTCTTCTTCAGGAGTTCAAAACTTATGTGTCTTTTTAGTTCGCAGTCTTTTGTACTCTCGTTACACGTCTTCATCTCTAAGTCTATTTTGTAATTGTTCTGCAAATTTTCGTGCTTCCTCTGGATCCGAGAATAGTCTGTTTTGCTGTCCTGGAATAAATATTTTCAATACCACTGGATGCTTTAGTATAAATTTATACCCTTTCTTCCATAAAATCGCCTTTGCTGTATTGAACTCCTTTCTCTTCTTCAGGAGTTCAAAACTTATGTGTCTTTTTAGTTCGCAGTCTTTTGTACTCTCGTTACACGTCTTCATCTCTAAGTCTATTTTGTAATTGCTCTGCAAATTTTCGTGCTTCCTCTGGATCCGAGAATAGTCTGTTTTGCTGTCCTGGAATAAATATTTTCAATACCACTGGATGCTTTAGTATAAATTTATACCCTTTCTTCCATAAAATCGCCTTTGCTGTATTGAACTCCTTTCTCTTCTTCAGGAGTTCAAAACTTATATCTGGATAAATGAAGATTTTTCGCCCTTTGTACTCCAGTGGCTGTTGTCCTCTCTTACTTTCCCATTGTTTTCTCCAGTACCTTTTCTCTTGTAGTATATCTTAGGAATTTTACTAAAATAGATCTTGGCTTTTGTTGTGGTTGTGGTTTAAAGGCCAATGCTCCATGTGCATTTTCTATTTCCATTTCTTGCTGTAGTTCTGGACATCCTAGGATCCTGGGGATCCAATCTTTTATAAACTCTCTCATATTCTTGCCTTCTTCATCTTCCTTAAGGCCCACTATCTTTATGTTATTTCTTCTGTTATAATTTTCCATTATATCTATTTTCTGAGCTAACAGCTCTTGTGTCTCTTTAACTTTTTTATTAGATTCCTCTAATTTCTTTTTTAAGTCCTCTACCTCCATTTCTACTGCTGCTTCTCGTTCTTCCACCTTGTCCATTCTTTTTCCCATTTCTGATAAGGTCATATCTATTTTATTCACTTTCTCTTCTGTATTGTTTATTCTTCTTCTTAAATCATTAAATTCTTGTGCTTGCCATTCTTTAAATGACTCCATGTATTCTTTAATAAGAGAAAGTATATCCTTTGTCTTGCCTTTCCCTTCTTCTTCTATTTCACTGTACTCTTCCTCTTCCTCTTCTTCTTCCTCTGGGTTGGCCATCTGTTGTTTCTTTGTTGTCCTTTTCTTCTCTTCTTTCTTGTTTTCGTTGTCTTCTATGTTCTCCTCTTGCTGCTGCTGTTCTGCAGTTGTCATTGCCAGCTGTGGAGATCTACTCCCCAGCTGGTCGCTCCTCCCGTCGGTGTGTTTTTTTGCATGCGCGGTTGCGCACTTTTACTCAGCTCAGCGAGCCATTTTTGTAGTCCACTTTCTACCGACCTGAGGGAGTGGGTTTCTCTCTCCACCGCGGGCCTCTTCGAACAGGTAAGGCCTTCTCCTTCTTCTTCCGTTGTCTTTTCTTCCTCTCTTCTTACCGTTGGTTTCGATTTTTCTTTTTTTGTCGTCATCTTCTTTCCACCTTTATACTCACTTTACTTTAATTTTTATTTTTGTGCCTTTGTTTTTTCCTTTATTTTTTCCGACTTTTCTGGAGAGGGCTGGAGTTCACCGTCCGGCCACTACTCCATCATGTGACTCCTCCCCAGAAAAGGAGTATCTTAATGCCACATGTTACAGGTAATCAAAATATGAACAGCAAGATGAAAAAAAGACTCAAGATGGTATGACATTAGGTTCTAACTTCTATCGTTTAAAGCCTGATCATTTAATTTAAAAAAAATTAAATGCATTTCCTGTTTTACAGACTGCCAAAAACTACTCAGCTATTAAAATACCCTGAAACATTCTGATTCTCTTTTTTTTTAGTAGCTTTAGTTAGATTTCTCAATGCATATTTTAATAGTGTATGGCTACGTTTTGAAAGCATGCAATAAAAGCTGTGGCAGTCTCTAGAGGGAATCTGGGATCTGAATTATTGTATGACCTCTTAATCAATCAGAATAATCCAAGTTTTCAGAGGGTTAAAATGTTAGAGTTGTTAAATTCATATCTATACTGGAAGGAAAAAAAAGAGGGAAAGACTTTCAATTGAGATAGAGAAAAAATATGAACAGTGCAAATCAATTCATAAGTGAACAAGTAAAACTTGAAAGTCCGCAGACACCATAGTTGAAGTAAAAACACAATGCTGGAGAAATTCAACATGTTAAATAGTATACTTTATATAGCAAAAATAAAGGTTCAAAACTAATTTCCATGGTGGGTTTCCTTCACATTTACAATAAAATACATGAGTTTCATACCATACTTTGTTTTTCCATGACTCCAACGTGCTTTTATACACAGTTAATAGCAAGCGACATATGTCAAACTTGTAATTCTACCAATTTGGGAATGTGGCATTTGTGAAAAAATAAGTGACTTGTCTCAAAGCTATTTGGACAATATTTTTTAATGCCATTCCTTCTAACCTATTGGAAACTAAGCTACACCTATACACTGTGTTTAAATGATCTCTCAGCAAAGAAATAATTGATGTCCACTGCTTCTCTATAAGCTAACTTGTCTTCATCAAAAGTTTCTTGTCTCAAACTGCAGCCTGATTAACAAGAAGAGGATGAAATCAGGAAGTAAGTTCATGTTCAGAAGGTTGGAATATAAATAGCAGGAAATCCTAGTCCAAGAACATTAAGTGTTAAGCCACAGAGGATGGCAGCAGTCATCAAAATTTGACCCTCACTGCCACAGATTTTCATTGTAATTCTGATCATCTTCCAAGCTCCTTTGTACTGGGACTTCTATCCCTTCAAAGTGATTCACAGGGTACAATAAAAACAAGTAGTACTGGAGAAATTCAGTAGTTTAGGCATATGAAGAAAGAAAAATTGTTTCTCTTTCCACAGATGTTACCTGAATTCTTAAATTTTGTCAGCATTTTTTGTTTTTATTCAGATTTCCACCATCTGCAGGTTTCTTTTGATTTTCAGGTTAAAACAAGTCTAGTTCTTAAAGTAAAAAAAAATGTTAACAATGAGAAGTTGTGACCTGGAACCATAGAACAATTACAGCACAGAAACAGGCCACCTCGGCCCTTCTAGACTGTGCTGAACCATTTTTTTTCCTGGTCCTACTGACCTGCACCCTGCCCATAACCCTCCATAACTCTCCCATCCATGTACCTGTCCAAATTCTTTTTAAATGTTAAAATTGAGCCTACATTTACCACTTCAGCTGGAAGCTCATACCACACTCCCACCATTCTCTGTGTGAAGAAGTTAAGATCAAGAATTAACTTATTGTCATAGTAATAAAACAGTGTCATATTACATGAGATTTATTTTTGCCTGCTGCAAGGCAGACAGATTCGCGACTGGCAGGAATTGCCTAGGTTGCCCCTTACAGTCAGAGAGAGAGAAGCAAGAGGGACCCCCCCCTCCCCCCACCGAGTCACCAAGTGTCCATAGATTTTCCTCCAGCACTTCTGCAGCCCCCACAGCCACACAGAGTCCAGTCCAAGTCACTGGTAATCCGAGCTCCAGATCCAAGCCTCCGACATGGTCAGGGACCCTCTAGTGCCCTCAGCACCTCCTCACATCCCGATCTGATACTTGGTACCCCTCCAGCCAGTTTGATTCAGTCTCCAGCAGCCCACAGTTTCCCTGGGTTCCTCGCCTTGAGTCACCAGCAGCTTGCCGGATGCACTGATCCCTCAGCTGCAGAGACCCTTCACTGGTTTGCCGCCACTGTCACCGTCCCTGCAGGTCATTTCCTCCACTTCTCCCTTTCAGAAGGTGCATAATCTTCCTGTCCTCTGGTGCTCTGATCCAATCCGCTTCCCCAGAGTCTGCAGCCTTCATAACTGCTGCCAATTAATAGGCGCCGCAATCTTGTGCGCTGACCCATGGTCGCGGGATTTCAACTAAAACCACCGTCTGCTTCCTCAATGGGCCTTTCAAATCCCACCATCTTCATTCCCTCTATACTTTTCCCTTTTCACCCTCACCCACATATCCTCCTTTATCCGCACATCTGCCCTGGTCCCCTCTGCCCCCATGCGCAACCAGGACAGGATTCCTCTTGTCCTCACCTACCACCACACCAGCCTCTGCATCCAACACATCCTCCTCTGCCATTTCTTTCACCTACTCTACGATCCCACCATTAAGACACACATTCCCCTCTCCGCCTTCTGCAGGGACCGCTCTCTCTGTGACTCCCTTGTCCACTCCTCCTTCCCCACCAATCATCCCCTTGGGACCTACCTCTGTGGCTGCAGGATATGCTCCAATTGTGCCCAGACCTCCTCCCTCACCACTATTTGGGGCCCTAAACACTCCTTCCAAGTGAAGCAACATTCACTTGTGAATCTGCAGGGGTCAACTGTTGCACCTGATGCTCCCATTGTGGTCTCCTCTACATCAGAGAGACTGGACACAGATTGGGAAATCTTTTTGTGGAGTACCTCATCTCTGATCACTGCAATAGTGTGGAGCTCCCAATGGCCACCCATTTGAATTCCCCATCCCATTCTCATGCACTGCCATACTGAGACCACCTCTAAATTGGAGGAACAACACCTCATCTTCTGACTGGGCACCCTCCAACCAGATGGCATTAATATCAACTTTTCTGGCTTTCAATACCCCCCCCCTCCCCCACCTTCCCCTGTCGCCTTTCCCTAACTCTGTCTCTCTATTCTAGTGCCCTTTTGTGTAAGCATGATAAACTTAAACTTATCATATCCAAATAACAACTTTTGTTGGTCTGGAATCCTCCCCCAGTCAGCAATGTCTGAATTCTAAGATTTCCTGCTTCTGCCTTATTCCGTTTATTCCTTGAAGAACGGCTAAGGCCCGAAATGGCGGCAACATATCTTTGCCTCCTATTGACATTGAAAAATCCGGCTAAGTTCCTCCAGTATTTCAGTGTGTTTTTACTACAGTCACAGCGTCTGCATGTTTTACTCTGATTCCATGTAGTATCTTGAATCTAAATTCTAAAATTCTATTGGTCACGGACATCATGAACAACCATTAGTGTTCTTCCAATAGCATTTTCCCCCACTAAGATAGGGCTGATAATGCATTTGCTATCCATTTTGTGTCACCAAAGCTGAGTGGTTGCTCAGTTTTAAAAAGAAATGATGAAACAACTGAATAATTGTGAAAACAGTGTTTGAAAAATCTGTGGCAAGAGAGTTGAAAAATGGGTAGTTGAGAGCAGCTATTGCAATAGTTCACATAAGCAGTGTAGATTATTCCAACTGGTTAAGCAAGAGACCTGCTATCAGGAGGACTTGAATCCGTCATACTCTCAATAGGTTTCTCCAGGATGAAATCATGAAACAAAAAAGCCTTTTTTTTGATAGAAGACATACATTTTACAAACTCATGAGGAAATGGGAAAAGAAAGAAATTAGTGATTGAAATGGAGGAAAAACAGGAACTAGGATAGCAGAATGTTGAGGAGAAAATGACTGAAGATATCAGTGGGTGTGCAGAAGGTAGATAAGGGATTAGGAGACATATAAGAAATGGAACATACAACAGGGCAGAGCAATGACATTGAATGGAATAATCCAAGGTAATGATATAACATATCGGGTGAACATAGAAAGTGATGATTAAGAGAGATGAAATTTTGAAAATGAAGCCAAATAGTAAAGAAGATCTACTTAGGCTTCCTGGCTATGTCAGAAGTTTATATGACTCAGGCTAAAAAGAGCAGGAAACAAAGCAAAACAATTTTTCTAGACAATCTGGTTATTTTTTTCAGCCTGACTAATTTCCTCAAGTCAGAATGGGTCTTGTTTCTTTTCCTGGTGATCTGAACGTGGCTAATAATTCCCATCTGTCAAAGCAATTCAGCTGCACACATGTATTTTGTGGCTTGGCATCATCACCATGACAAGAATGGCAGCAGCAGCACAAATAATGGACAAGGATTCATTGTCATACCATTCCCCTTCTTCTTCAGCACAAATAATGGACAAGGATTCATTGTCATACCGTTCCCCTTCTTCTTCAGCACAAATAATGGGCAAGGACTCATTGTCATACTGTTCCCCTTCTTCTTCAGCACAAATAATGGACAAGGACTCATTGTCATTCCGTAGCCCTTCTACTTCAGCACAAATAATGGACAAGGACTCATTGTCATACCGTTCCCCTTCTTCAGCACAAATAATGAACAATGATTCATTGTTATACCGTTCCCCTTCTTCTTCAGCACAAATAATGGACAAGGATTCATTGTCATACCGTTCCCCTTCTTCTTCAGCACAAATAATGGACAAGGACTCATTGTCATACCGTTCCCCTTCTTCTTCAGCACAAATAATGGACAAGGACTCATTGTCATACCGTTCCCCTTCTACTGCAGCACAAATAATGGACAAGGACTCATTGTCATACCGTTCCCCTTCTTCTTCAGCACAAATAATGGACAAGGACTCATTTTCATACCGTTCCCCTTCTTCTTCAGCACAAATAATGGACAAGGATTCATTGTCATACCGTTCCCCTTCTTCAGCACAAATAATGGACAAGGACTCATTGTCATACCGTTCCCCTTCTTCTTCAGCACAAATAATGGACAAGGATTCATTGTCATACTGTTCCCCTTCTTCTTCAGCACAAATAATGGACAAGGACTCATTGTCATACTGTTCCCCTTCTTCTTCAGCACAAATAATGGACAAGGATTCATTGTCATACTGTTCCCCTTCTTCTTCAGCACAAATAATGGACAAGGACTCATTGTCATACCGTTCCCCTTCTTCAGCACAAATAATGGAGAAGGACTCATTGTGATACCGTTCCCCTTCTTTAGCACAAATAATGAACAAGGATTCATTGTCATACCGTTCCCCTTCTTCTTCAGCACAAATAATGGACAAGGATTCATTGTCATACCGTTCCCCTTCTTCTTCAGCACAAATAATGGACAAAGACTCATTGTCATACCGTTCCCCTTCTACTTCAGCACAAATAATGGACAAGGACTCATTGTCATACCATTCCCCCTCTTCTTCAGCACAAATAATGGACAAGGATTCATTGTCATACCGTTCCCCTTCTTCTTCAGCACAAATAATGGACAAGGATTCATTGTCATACCGTTCCCCTTCTTCTTCATCACAAATAATGGACAAGGACTCATTGTCATACCGTTCCCCTTCTACCTCAGCACAAATAATGGACAAGGACTCATTGTCATACCATTCCCCCTCTTCTTCAGCACAAATAATGGACAAGGACTCATTGTCATACCGTTCCCCTTCTACTTCAGCACAAATAATGGACAAGGACTCATTGTCATACCATTCCCCCTCTTCTTCAGCACAAATAATGGACAAGGATTCATTGTCATACCGTTCCCCTTCTTCTTCAGCACAAATAATGGACAAGGATTCATTGTCATACCGTTCCCCTTCTTCTTCAGCACAAATAATGGACAAGGACTCATTGTCATACCGTTCCCCTTCTTCAGCACAAATAATGGACAAGGATTCATTGTCATACCGTTCCCCTTCTTCTTCAGCACAAATAATGGACAAGGACTCATTGTCATACCGTTCCCCTTCTTCTTCAGCACAAATAATGGACAAGGACTCATTGTCATACCGTTCCCCTTTTTCAACACAAATAATGGACAAGGACTCATTGTCATACCGTTCCCCTTCTTCTTCAGCACAAATAATGAACAAGGATTCATTGTCATACCTTTCCCCTTCTTCTTTTGCATGCAAATACCTGGTCTGTTTTCCTTCCCAGGAATAAGAAAGGAAAACTGTTCTTCGGAATAAAAAGGAGTGTTCGCAGGGCTCCGTGCTTGAGACCAATCAAATCACGGTTCATGAGCAGGAACAAAAAGTGAAGTAGGCACAGGGAAAGCAGCCAGTGCATGAGTGGTGAGATAGACATTTTCGCTCAAGAGGCTGAGGTCATGCTACAGGCACGACCAAGTAAGATCTTTTCGTGGTGGTGGAGATGGCAGCTACTAGGGGAGTGGTATGCTCCAATTGCAGCATGTAGGAAAAGTATCCCTGATGACTACACCTGCAAGAGGTGTATCCAGCTGCAGATCCTTAAAGACCATATTTGGGAACTGGATGAACTCTGGATCTTCAGGAGGATGAGGGGCTGTTAGTCAGAAGCTATAAGGAGACAATCACACCCAAGAGGCAAGAGCCAGGTAAATATATGCCAGTTAGGAGAGGAAAAGGGAGTAAGCAGTCAGCGTAGGGCACCCCCAGCGCTCAGTGGGTCTGGCACGTTTGAATCTGTCGCCGTTAGTACAAACTCCTTACAGATAGTGCGGGGCTCAATCCCTGGTCCCAATCACTGGCGCTGCAAAGGTGTTGTACTAACCATTACACTAACTATTCCTGTTTTAACCTTAGTTCTACCTTTGACATGTTTACATAGTGGGTTCCCTTAGGGATCAATTTATTTTTTCCGGCATTTTCTGTGGTCCGACAATGACCCCTGTCCCAGCGTCACTGGACTAAAGTGGTGCAACCTGTATATGTAGTTTTGGATACTGTTGCAGGGATTGATCTTCATGTTCAGATCTCCAGCACAGAGTCTGGCCCTTCAGCCAAATGGGAAGTTGGAGAAGAGGGGAATTAAAGTAATTGGGGAATTTGATAGTTAGGGAATAAATAAGAGATTCTGTGAGCTAGATCGAGACTCCCAGATGGTAATGAGACTCACAGGTGCAAAGGTCAGGGACATCTCAGATTGAGTCCACAGCATTCTCAAGTGGAAGAGTGAGCAGCTAGATGTTGTGCTCTGTTTTGGTACCAATTACTAGATAGGAAAAGGGATGAGGTCCTGAAGAGGGAATATAGGGAGTTAGGAAGGAAGCTAAAAAGCTGGACCTCAAGGATGGCAATCTCTGGATTGTTGCCAATGTCATGCACAAGTGAGGTCATGAATGGGAAGTTATGGCAGATGAATGCATGGAAAAAAAGTTGATGCAAGGGGCAAGGGTTCAGATTCATAGATCATTGGGATCTCTTCTGGGGAAGGTATGAGCTGTGCAAAAAGGACAGGTGCACCTGAATAGTAGGGGACCAATATCCTGTTGGGCAGGTTTGTGGAGGATTTAAACTAGTTTGGCAGTGGGATGGGGATCAGAATGAGAAGGCAGGGAATAGGGCAGAAGATACACAAGTAATTGCACTGTCTAATGAGATTGTGAGGAAGGATAGACAATTAATATGGAAAAAATGCAAGTGTAAGATTAAGAACTTAACTTATAGTACTTTGGAAATAAAATTGAAATGGGTGATGAATACAGTCCCGATGGTCTTGTATTTAAATAACCATAGTATAAGAAATAAGGTTTAGGGTTAGGATTGTAATGCAGCTAGATGTTGGCAGATATGGCCATGTGGCCATCACTGAGTCATGGCTGAAAGATGATCATAGTTGGGAACTAAATATGTGTGGATACACAGTGTTTCCGAAGGACAAGAAAATAGACAGAGATGACGGGGTGGTCTGCTGGTTAAAAATGAAATTCAATCTTCAGAGAGAAGAGACATTGATCAGAAGATATAAACACCCTGTGGATAAAATTAAGACACTCCCTGATAAGAGATGTATACAGGCCTCCAAACAGTAGACAGGATGTACTATGCAAACTTCAGAGGGAGATGAAGAAGATTCAGGTTTATTGTCAGGGTAGATACATCACATGAGATACAACTCTGAGTGGAGCTGGGTCCATGGCCAAATCAGCCAAGATCTTATTGTATAGCAGAGCAGGATCAATGGGCCAGATGGCCTACTTCTGATCCTTTTTCTTATGCTCCAGGAAAAGTGACACACATCACATCACACAGCATCATTCTCAATGACAGCTGCAAAGCTACTTTCCAAGTAACTGCTGACCAAAATTGACAAGACACACTGTGCACTGTCCCTTTCCCTAGCTTTGAACCTTTGAGTAATTTCTGTCAGTTGAAGATAACAAAGGAGATTCAAACCAAACCAAAACAGGAGCACCCAATATCTCATTATTCAGAGAAGCATTCAAATTGACTTCTGTTCTTACTGAACTGTTGACTGCAGAAGCTCAAAATGTTAATTTCTTCAATAGAGTCAACCAATGTTCCCTTGTGATGAAAGTCATGAAACTGGTATGAGAGGAAGTGGGGTTACCTCAGGCAATAACAAAGTATATAACAAAAACTGTCATCTGAGCTAATTCACAAGATAGCTTTCCTGGCATAAACGATGCCTCACAAGTCAAACTTTTATTCTAATTGGTCAGCACAAAGTTGTTTGTGCAGGAAGGTAAGCTGCAGGGTTTGTTCGGAGTTCAAAGGAAAAGCATGAACCATTAAATTCTCAAGCCAATAGCATGGAACAATTGGTTTACAATCTTTATCCCCCGCTTCAATTCTACATCAACTTGATTATTTCGACAGTGATGCAATATTCAGGTCTTCACATTCATTGATCCAAGCAAAGACTGGAACTTATCTGTTTGCATTAAGGATACATTTAATCCAATATGTTTGGTAAAATGGGATTTGTTTTCATAGTGCTTTGATTAAGTGCTTGATTATAAACATATAGTATGCTGTGTGATGAGATGTGTGTCATTTTTCTTGGATCATAACAAAAAGGAGCAGAAGTTGGCTATCTAGCCCACTGATCCGGCTCTGCCACACAATAACATCATGGCTGAACTAGCCTTGGACCCAGTTCCAGTCAAGCTGCTCACCCAAAATCTTATTTCCCTTACTATTTAAAAATCCACCCATCTGCATCTTCAATACATTGAAAAAGGCTGCCTTTTCTGCTTCATTGGGCAGAGAATTCCACAAATTAACTACTATCTGGGAGATCCCTTCCACTTCACCTATTTTTAATCCACTCCCCAGAATCTTGAGTCCATGTTTGCTAGTTCTAGTATTGCCTGCTAGTGGAAGCAACTTCCTGCTTCTACTTTCTCTATTCCATCCATAATTTTATGTTTCTACAACATCCCCTCTCATCCTTCTAAACTCCCAGACTACTCAATCTCTCTTCATAAGCACATTTCTGGAATCAAGCTGGCAAACCTGATGAACCCCCACTGCACTGCCTCCAAAGCCAGTATTTCCTTTCTCAAATACAGAGACCAGATTAACACACAGGACTCCAGGTGCAATCCACCAGGACCCTATGAAGTTGCAGCAGAAGCTCCCTGCTCTTAAATTGAATCCCTCTAGTAATGGAGGACAATATCCCATTTGCCTTCTTGATTACCTGCTGCTAATTTTTGTAATTCATGTACAGTGCTCAGAGGACTGACTCTCTGTACAACATCAAATCTGAATTCAAAACCATGCATGTTAATGCAGCATCAATGAAGAGAGAAACCAAATTAACATTTCACGATGACTCTTCATTCAGAATTGTGTTAACCATGTTCCTTCTTTTATTGTATTGTATATGTTCAACTTTTAATGGGTTTGGAGGGGGGTGGAAGGAGGGAGGGAAGGGAGGGGGGAAAAAGGGGGAGAAAATGCCACTGTGTTTATTTAAGAGGGAAATGTTTGTGTGTATTTTGATTGATATGGTTCATAGTGTGAAAAATAAAAAAAAATTTAAAAAAACAAAACAAAAAATAAACCCATGTTCCTTCTTCCACAAATGATGCCAGACCCTCTGGGTATTTTGAAGAAAAACTTCTGTTTTTATTCTTTGACAATATAACTGCAAGAGAAACCACTATGAAATTCCATTTAAAAGAAGGAATGCTGAGAAATGACTTGCATCTGTTGCTGCTGCACTGTCAGACAATACATCAAGTCTAGGATAGTCTGATGAAAGAGCTAGCAAGCAACAACAGGAAATGGATATCAGTTTCATAATATTGTGTACTTGAAGCTCATCAGGTATTTCTTATAAACAGTTTTCTGCTAAACATCAGCATCTTCACCTGAAATTGCATTGCTTTCCTTGGCTGGTTGAATAGCTGATGGTGTTAGAACCACTGGAACCGGAACTGAGTTCTAAATCAAAATTCTATCGTGGACAATTCTATTATTTTATGCAAGGATTGAAACTGTTCAATCTGTTAAGAGGGGGTTTAATTGGAAACAATGGTAATTACATTAATGTGAGACCCTAGTTTAGATGGTAGATTGGGAAGCTACATTAAATGTTGTGACAACACACTTTTAAATATGGAATTCTGGTATATAGACAGGGCTAATGAGTTGAGGGCTTTTTGGGATAAAATTACAACATGTCCTTTTATAACATGAATGTACGATATAAGTTGGATGATTTTGTTGCGTTCTTTAAGTTTTGACATCTATGTTATGTACTCTACAAATTTTATGTATATGCTTTGTTTATTCTTGTAAAACTCAATAAAATATTATTAAAATATATATCAAAATGTTATGACAGAAAATGCCTAATACGAAAAGAATTAATGTGGTTTCCAGTGTGACGACACACATCCTCATGGCGAAGCGGCCCCATTTGTATTGCCACGTGGCGGGGCAGCCATGGGGAAATGGCGCCGTCAGAGGTTTCTCTCTGACTCCAGCCTCATTCCAGCATGCACCCTGGGCAGCGATTATGATGTCACAATGCACCAGGTGATTGAGCTCATGCTGCCCTTATAGAGGCGCGCTGAATTTGAATAAAAACTGTCATTAACGACCCTCAACATGGTGGCTGTGTTTCTTCCGCTGCTCACACCACCAAAGTGGTGACCCCAATGAGCCAAAAGTTATTCTGGACTCAAAACTCCATGGATTCCGCTGAAGTTAACGCTCTCTCCATCAAGCTTCCCCCCTTTAGGGCCCACCGATCGAGAACGTGGTTCGAGCAGGCGGAAGCACAATTTCAACTCCGCAACGTCTCCTCAGACATCATGATATTCTATCATGTCGTGAGCGCTCTGGACCACGATACGGCAGCAAGGGTGGGCGACATCATCCACCACCCCCCCAGCTATGAGCAAGTACACCACCCTCAAACACCTGCTGCTTGGAACTTTCGAGCCAACTCTCCAGCAACGGGCTTCCAGGCTCCTTCACCTCGATGGGCTTGGGGACCGTAGTCCGGCGGCACTTATGGACAAAATGCTGGCCCTGGCGGAAGACCACAAGCCTTGTTTTCTCTTCCGCCAGATATTCCTGGAACAGATGCCAGAGGATATCCAGCTGCTCCTCACAGATGAAGATTTCTCGAAACCGAGGAGAGCAGCAGCCCGTACGGATGGCCTCTGGCACATGAAGAGGGAGATTGAGGCAGCTCTAAACCAAGTGGCACAACCAGGAGCCAGCTGACCACAAGCCACTCCCAGGACCAAGCCAGAGGAGGGCCAGTCGACCTGCTGTTTCTACCACCAGCGCTGGGGAGCGCAAGCCCGTAAGTGCGCCCAGCCCTGTGGGTTTCAGGGAAGCAACCAGGCCAGCCACCATTGATGGCTGCGATGGCTGACCACACAAACAGCCTCCTTCATGTGACGGACAGATCTACTGGCCTCCGATTCCTGGTGGACACAAGGGCTGAGCTCAGCGTCCTTCCCCCCACAGCATTAGAGACTCGCACCCGATCTCAAGTCCACCCCTGCGGACGGCCAAAGGCTCCAACATCAGGACCTACGGCACCTGCAGGGCACAGATCCAAATTGGGAAAGAGAAGTTCCACTGGAGGTTCGTCCTAGTCTCTGTGGGCACTGTACTGTTAGGGGCCGACTTCCTCAGAGCTCACTGACTACTGGTTGACATGAAAAGCAAAAGGGTGGTGAATGCCCGAACGTTCCATTCCACCCGACTGGTCAAAGAAGCCCGCAGGCCTAAAATCGCCACTGTAGCCGCCACCAGGGATGAATTCAATGAGATCCTCCACGAATTTCCCGCCATCTTAGAGCCACGGTTCAACGCCGCCCTGCCCCAGCATGGGGACTTCCATCACATCGCCACACAGGGCCCCCCGCTGCACGCTGGACCCACACGCCTGCCGTCTGAGAAGCTCCAGCAGGCAAAGGAGAAGTTCTCCAGGATCCAGGAACTGGGAATCATCCGGCGCTCGGACAGCGCCTGGGCGTCAGCGCTCCATATGGTCCCAAAATCGTCTGGGGGCTGGAGACTGGGCGGTGACTATCGTCAGTTGAACGACGCAACCACCCCCGACAGGTACCCGGTGCCCCACGTACAGGACCTCTCCGCCAACCTCCACGGTGCAAGGATCTTCTCCAAAGTGGACCTCACGAGGGGATACCATCAGATCCCGGTCATCCAGATGACGTGGGTAAGACAACCATTATCACCACTTTCGGCCTCTTCGAGTTCCTGCGTATGCCCTTCAGCCTAAAGAACGCAGCCCAAATGTTCCAGCGCCTTATGGGCGCGGTTGGAAAAGACCTGGACTTTGTGTTCATTTACCTGGACGATAGTTTCATTGCCAGTCGCAACCGCGACAAACACAAAACCCACCTCTGCACACTCTTTGCCCGGGCTGGCGGACTTCGGCCTCATGGTCAATGCAGCCAAATGCCAGTTTGGCAAGGAGTCCCTCCAGTTCGTGGGGCACACCATTTCAGTGGCTGGGGCCGTGCCGGCGCTGGAGAAGGTAGTGGCTGTTCAATGATTCCCCAAACCCTCCACCCTGA
Source organism: Narcine bancroftii (assembly GCF_036971445.1). Classification (NCBI taxonomy): domain Eukaryota; kingdom Metazoa; phylum Chordata; class Chondrichthyes; order Torpediniformes; family Narcinidae; genus Narcine; species Narcine bancroftii. The sequence continues at coordinate 76,283,854 of NC_091477.1, forward strand.
AAGGCCTCCAAGAGTTCGCAGGGATAGTGAACTTTTACCATCATTTCATCCCCAGAGCCGCATGCACCATACACCCATTGTTCGCGCTCATGGCTACCAAAGAAAAGACTTTATTGTGGTCAGAGGAGGTGGACAGGACTTTCATCGCGACAAAGGAGGCTCTAGCCAGCGCCATGCTGCTGGTGCACCCGCAGCCAGAGGCGCATATGGCGGTCTCAGTGGACGCCTCAGCTAGGGCAGTGGGGGGGGGGGAGGGTTCTGGAACAGTGGCTCGATGGACAATGGCGGCCGCTGGCCTTTTTCAGCAAGCAGCTGCACCCGCTAGAGCTCAAATACAGCACCTACGACTGGGAGTTCCTGGCGTTGTATTTGGCCATCCGCCATTTCCGCTATTTCCTCGAGGGCAGGCTGTTCACAGCCTTCACGGATCACAAGCCCCTCATGCAAGCACTGGCGATGGCCAAGGATCCGTGGTCTGACAGACAGCACCGCCACCTCTCATACATGTCTGTGTTCATGACCAACATCCGACACAGGGCCGGCAAGGACAATGTAGTGGCGGATGTGCTCTCCCGTCCAGCCATCGACACTCTCGCGCCCGGCCTGGATTGTAAGCAACTGGGTCAGGCACAGAAGAACGATGTGGAGACACAGGCCTTGCAGACCGCCATCTCGGGCCTCAAACTCAAGGATGACCGGGTGCCCAGCAGCCAGGACGTCTCAACAGGCATACCGCGCTCGGTGGTCCCGCTGCAGTGGAGGGCAAAGGTCTTCAGTCTGATTCATGACCTCGCTCACCCAGCAGTAAAGACAACCATGCAGATGGTCGCGGAGCGGTTTGTGTGACACGAGCTGAAGAAGGAGGTGGCGGAACTGGCCAGGAACTGTACCAGGTGCCAGATCTCCAAGGTCCAGCGACACATGCGAGCCCCCATCCAGATCTTCGACCCGGCGGTTCATAGATTCAAACACATCCACATTGATGTCGTCAGCCCCCTGCCGGTGTCCAAGGAAGCTCATTACCTCTTCATGGTGGTGGATCAGGCCACAAGGTGGCCGGAGACCGTCTCAATTAAGGAGGCCTCCGCAGAGACGTGCGCCAGGACTCTGGTCAACCAATGGATCGGCCGTTTCGGAGTCCCGGCACACATCACTAGTGACAGAGGGACACAGTTCACGTCTGCCCTGTGGACTCAGATGGCGAAGCTCCTGCGGGTCAAGCTCCACCACACCACAGCATACTACCCGCAGTCCAACGGGTTGGTGGAGAGGTTCCACAGGCACCTGAAGGCATCGCTTATGGCCAGGCTCTCTGGACCAGACTGGGCGGATGAACCACCCTGGGTCCTCCTCGGGATTAGAATGGCACCCAAGGAGGACCTGCAGGCTTCAGCAGCGGAGATGGTCCATGGCGCACCGCTTTCCCTGCCGGGTGAGTTTTTGGTCCAGACCCTGACACCACAGCCGTTTCATCTCTCCAAAGAGCTTGACTCGGCCCAGTTTGTTTTCATACGGAGGGGACCACAAAGTGCACTGCTACAACGACCATATGAGGGCCCATACAAAGATTTGCATTGGTCCGGCAGAACCTTCAGCCTGGACGTTGGGGGTTGGGGGGGGGGGGGGGAGAGAGGAACATTTTACGGTGGACCGTCTGAAGCTGGTTCATCTGGACATTTCACAGCAAGTGCAATTGCCGGGGCCGGCTGCCAAAGAGACAGGATGTGTAGCTGGTTCTTGGTGGGGGGGGAAGGAGGGTTGTGTGGCGGCGCACATCATCATGGCGAACCGGCCCCACTTGTATTGCCACATGGCGGGGCAGCCATGGGGAAATGGCGTCATCAGAGGTTTCTCTCTGATTCCAGCCTCCCTTCCGGCCCACACCCTGGGCAGTGATGATGTCACAATGTACCAGGTGACTGAGCTCATGTTGCCCTTAAAGGGACGTGCTGAATATGAATAAAAAACAGTCATTAATGACCCTCAACGTGGTGGCTGTGTTTCCCCACTGCTCACGACGCCACACCAGCAACATATATATCTTTTTCAAGTTCAAAACCCAACATGTAAAGCAGCCCAGCTGTGCTAATCAAGGGAAGTTAAAAATAGCTTTAGATGAGAATGCTTATATTACTGCTAAAAAGAGCTGTAAACCGAAAGTGGGAGGGGGGAAAAAAGGTTTGGGAAAGGATGACCAAGAAATCAGCCAAAAAGAGAATATTTGAATAATCTAGTGTGAAACCAAGATTAATGTGATCACATAGATTGACGTGTTATTCATGAATTGTAATGGGTAAGAAGAACATTGAAAGGGAAATTTAATGAGTATTCTTTATGGAAGATGGATAACCTATGAAAAACAGGTGAGAACAATAATTCTACAATGAATGAGTTGAAAGAAATTACCATCAGTCACAAAACAGTAATGGAAAAGCTAAATGAGACTGAATATCGCAAATGACCAATATTTTAAAAGATTCAGATGCGGATATTTTGGATATACTGAAGACCATCTTCAAAAAAAATCCACAGATTCTAGATTAGATCTACAATATTTAAGGAAGAACATAGACTAGTTAGTCTGGAAACAACAGAATATATTTCAAGGACATGGTATCAGAAAATAATAGGATTGGCTATAGTGCACAAGGATATCAGAAAAAGAAGACATTTTTCTGAGGCTATAACTTACAGAATAGGCAGGGTAACCCTCTGGATGCGATATATTTAAGAAGGCCTTCAAGGCTGAGTGAAAGGCAAGGACATGGCAAATGAAGCATACAGAGGTCATTCACTTTGGTGAAAAATAGCATGGTGGAATTTTTTTTAAAAATAGCAGGACACTGAACGGTGTGGGTGTCCAAAGAACTTGGATATTCTTGAATACGAATCTCCTAACGTGAACAGATAGGCACAACACACCATTAGGACAAGAGGTTTAGAGTCGACGATTACAGATACATTCAGTTCAGGTTAGACAGTTCTCCTTAGCTAGGAAAACCTTAAGTAAAATAGGGGTTAGAGGGCGTGTGCAAAAGTTCATCGAACAGGCTTCTGTGAGGTAGAGGATTTGTTTAATGAGATCTTTTGAGAAGGGATTATCGACTGGACCCATAGTTTCTAGAGTTTAGAAGAATGTAACATGATCTAATTGAATCCATCAGAGTGGGTGGAGGGGTGATGGTTCCTCTTCTGGGGTATCCAAAACCAGGGGCACAATCTCAAAATAAGGGTTTATTCATTCAGGACTGAGACCAATGGTCTCTTCAAAGGGGCTAGGGAGAGCTTGTCATTGAGTTTATTCAAAATAGAAACTGATAGCTTTTTGGATACTAAGGAAATCCAGATATATGGTGTTAATGCAAGATGAATAAATGATGAAAAATATCAGTGATGACTTTATGGAAAGGTACAGCAGGCATGAGCAGTCAAATGACCTTCTCCTGCTTCTATTTCTTTGTTCTCTCACCATCTCCTTAATTGAATCTTATTTGCCCTTTATCTCACAAAATTCCTTATTAAAACATAGCTATCTTTCTTCTTAGTTTCTTCAACATTCCCATAATCAGGCTCCAAATGTAACAAATCCAATTTTACTTTCCACATAATCTTGGTCTTTGTGACAGAACTTTACAGATGACCAGACCTAAAGATTAATCTCTTCAAAGATCATAAAAGGCTGTTCAAAAAGGAACAGTTTTAAAACAGCTTTGATTAATTTTGTGTTTGTTCTCAGTGATGTAATAAGGTTTTGCTGCAAGAATTTGACTTTCTGGTGCCCAGCCTGCCCAAATACGTCAGGCATGTAGAAGACACAAAATTCATTTTGGGCTTGATTTTCAAGCAATCTAGTCCAAGCCACAACTGATACTATTCACTTGCCGAAAAGCCAGTTTTTAATCGAGGCTCAAGGGATTAAAGTCAGACACAAATTACCAGCAACTATTAGGCAGCAGGTGCTACATGCAACTCTGTTAGAAAAATCCTCAAGTAAACTAATCCAAACTGAATGTTAATCACCACATTCCCAGGTAATTTCAGCAGGTCTCCTTGTAAAATTTAATGGTCAGAAATGTGAAAAGAAATAAAATGTGGTTCAGTGTTCATCAGATGGGAAATCAGTTAAAATTTAAAAAAAGAGATATTTGTTAGAAATGGTAACCTGCAGAGCAGAAGAACACCAAGGAGGTGTCTGTAAGGCATTGCTGTTTCTGGGTTTAATTTCATTTAAAAAATGAAGATATCCCACTTTGAGTACAGAGCTATTCTTAACTCCTGCAACAGACCATAAAAGATTAATCCCCATTCATTTCATATATAATCAGAGTTGATCTGTAAGGTCCTGAGAGTGCAGGTGATCTTGAATTTTACTTTTGGAGAAGTGCTGACACTTGTGTTAATTTGTTCGATAAATCCCCAAAGAGCAAGCAATTACAAGTGCCTGTACTGCTCTCAGAAGTCAAAGTCATGTCACCCTTGCCTCAGGTTCCTTGCAGACTGTCTCTCCTGAGATATGTCGTATGCAGCTAGTTGCTGAAAAGTGAAAATAGTGTTTCTAGGAGAGTGAGGAATCTTCCATTTGTTATGAATACTACCTTTGCATCATCTGCAGTGCAGCATTCCCATATGTACTGGGATTTATAGAGGGGCTACAGTCCTTTACAAGCATTTTTCTGGTCACATTCTATCATGATGCCATTTGTACAAGGACACTGATGCCTGACTTCACTATTCTTCAGGTCCCTGTACATATCTGCTCCCCTGGGACAGCACAGCCATCTATTCTTCTATCATTGCAGCAAACACTCATCCCTTGCCACTTCTTACCAGGATGAAAGTATTGGCTGTATTTTGTGTCATTTTATTTGGATTATTTCCAAACATTATTAGAGCTTGAGAAGTAATCCAAAGTATCTGACTGTAAGAGGTGCTTGAGCAATTCCTGCTGGTGGCAAATCAGCAGGCAAAAAGAAATTTCATGTAATATGACACTGTTTTATTACTATGATAATAAATTGAATCTTGAATCTTGAGCTGTGACAACAAGGAATCACTGACAGGAAATTCCACCTTTAATATCAATATTCCTAAAACAAATTAGCTTTATGAAAGTCTAGTTCTTGGACTTGAAACAGCTAATTTTGCTATGTTTTTAAAATATATCTTTTGAAATACCAGTGGAGAGATTTATCTCACTGTTTTAATGCCAAAGAAAAGCACAAAGCTTCTCAGCTTCAGTATCCTCATGCATCAAATTTAAAAAAGACCAAATTCTTCTCAGACCTTGCTCCTCCATTTTGCTGTAATCACTCCATTCAAACAATTCAGATCACCATATCCGACTTCTGTCACCTTTATCAATATATTAGCCTCTATATTCAACTGCATATGTACTCCTACATCCAAGTACACTCTACTCGTTATCAGTAAATTTTGAGTTATTTCTTTTCATCCAATTCCTCCAGGTGCTCTTCCGTATATAACAAAGCACCTGCTCATTGCAACCTCACCAGCCGAATATCCAAATTCACAGCATCTATCTCTCCAGTGTATCTAAGTTCTAAAGTAAAATATTATGCAAGAGAGTTCAGAATTGCTAACTTTCACTCAATACTTCAAAATACAGAGGAAGTTATAGATTTGTTTACCTGTAAAGGAGCACAAAGACGAGGCCCTAGTCCAGGACTCCTAACCAAGAAGAGAAAAATAAGCAAAACAGACCTGCTCACCATTGGCACCCTCACAAATCTCAGTCCCAATGCCTGGTCTCCATGAGTCAGTCTCTGGCAGCCTGCAGTCTAGTGTGAGCTATTCGGCCACTGAGTCTCTCGTTAGTTTTGTGCCTGAGGACTCCCACCCTGTTGAGTTTTCACCCAGGCTTGTCCTCCTCGGTAAAGTGTTTTTCACCTGTTCTGGTGTCCCCAGAGCCTGCAACCCTAAAGTTTTGGTTTGCCTAGTGTAGGTGCCTCCATCTTGGGTATAGACCTCTGTGGGATCTCCGATGTTAAAAAAAAACAACCCTTTTCAACAAGTGGTTTAAATCCATATGGGAATGTTGGCATAAAGGGCAGTTGGACTTTGTGGAAGAGTGCTGGAAGACATAACTCTGTTTCCTGCTCCTACCAGGTCCATACCAGCGGCAGCACTGCCATTACCATGACTGCAGTAGAATTACTTTGGAAATTACAGTGCTCTCTTTAGCTATGATCTGCTCTGAGACATCCTGGGAATATAATAAGCACTCAGTAAGTACAAATTTGTTCAGTACCAGTTAATAAAGAATCAAATTCAATCATTACAGATGGAACAAATCTGTATAATAATGTAACAAATGTATAATTATCTTTTCTTTGGCTTGGCTTCGCGGACGAAGATTTATGGAGGGGGTAAAAAGTCCACGTCAGCTGCAGGCTCGTTTGTGGCTGACCAGTCCGATGCGGGACAGGCAGACACGATTGCAGCGGTTGCAAGGGAAAATTGGTTGGTTGGGGTTGGGTGTTGGGTTTTTCCTCCTTTGCCTTTTGTCAGTGAGGTGGGCTCTGCGGTCTTCTTCAAAGGAGGCTGCTGCCCGCCAAACTGTGAGGCGCCAAGATGCACGGTTTGAGGCGTTATCAGCCCACTGGCGGTGGTCAATGTGGCAGGCACCAAGAGATTTCTTTAGGCAGTCCTTGTACCTTTTCTTTGGTGCACCTCTGTCACGGTGGCCAGTGGAGAGCTCGCCATATAATACGATCTTGGGAAGGCGATGGTCCTCCATTCTGGAGACGTGACCCATCCAGCGCAGCTGGATCTTCAGCAGCGTGGACTCGATGCTGTCGACCTCTGCCATCTCGAGTACCTCGACGTTAGGGGTGTGAGCGCTCCAATGGATGTTGAGGATGGAGCGGAGACAACGCTGGTGGAAGCGTTCTAGGAGCCGTAGGTGGTGCCGGTAGAGGACCCATGATTCGGAGCCGAACAGGAGTGTGGGTATGACAACGGCTCTGTATACGCTTATCTTTGTGAGGTTTTTCAGTTGGTTGTTTTTCCAGACTCTTTTGTGTAGTCTTCCAAAGGCGCTATTTGCCTTGGCGAGTCTGTTGTCTATCTCATTGTCGATCCTTGCATCTGATGAAATGGTGCAGCCGAGATAGGTAAACTGGTTGACCGTTTTGAGTTTTGTGTGCCCGATGGAGATGTGGGGGGGCTGGTAGTCATGGTGGGGAGCTGGCTGATGGAGGACCTCAGTTTTCTTCAGGCTGACTTCCAGGCCAAACATTTTGGCAGTTTCCGCAAAGCAGGACGTCAAGCGCTGAAGAGCTGGCTCTGAATGGACAACTAAAGCGGCATCATCTGCAAAGAGTAGTTCACGGACAAGTTTCTCTTGTGTCTTGGTGTGAGCTTGCAGGCGCCTCAGATTGAAGAGAATTATCTAGATCCATGAAAAGTACATTGGGGTATTTTGTTTAATTAAAAACACAAAATAAATGGGAGTTATTGTAATCACTTGTGCGACAAGCAACTACTACTGATAAGAAATAATATCAAATCTACACAGTTACATCATAACATGCGATCAAATTCTTGATAATTATTATTTCATGGCTACTCACTGTAAAACTGTTGTTAACATTTTTCGTGCTGGATTCTGCAACACTGGCATCTGTTAAATCAACTTCATCAAATATGATGGACTAGAAGAAAAAAAATACACAACATTTATTGAAGGAATGGTGCTGAACTTAGAAGACCAAGCAAATTGATGGCAATACATCAAAGCAGTCAAATGGTGAAATTGGACCTATACTCCATGGTAATGAGATTAATCAGGTGGGATTGACCCCACACTCCCAGTAAAGAGATTGGTGGGAGAATCCCATCTAAAACTTCCATTACAGAAATCATAGAAATGTTATGCCACAGGGCTACCCAAATCTAATCTCACCTCCTCCCGACACAAACTCTGCACAACACTTCACATCTAAGCGCTGCATAAACAAATTGAATGTTTTTGCCTCCACTGCAGTTTCATATCTATACCACCCATTAAAAAAAAATTAGTCTCCTTCCTGCTAATCCTCTATAAATACTTCTTTAAACCTGCACTTCCTGGTTTTTGACACTCTAGTAAAGGGAAAAAACATTCTTCCTTCTTCATTCGTCTCTTCAGGTTTGCAATTAATTCTTCCCTCAGCCAGCTCTGTTATGGCTTACAGAAAACAACAACTTATCGAATATTTCTTCATAGCCTCAATATTTTAGTCTCAGCAGCATTCTCACTGAGAATGCACACTCCCATGCACAATCAGTAATCAGTGTTGCATATAGTTTGAAGATATGCTCCCTGGTCTTATATTTTATACCTTGACCATCTTCTGTCAGTTCAGCAACTTGTCATGTCTCCAGCAAACAAAGGAAAGCAGGATAGACTCAGCAGGTCACACAGTATCCATAGGAAAAAATGGACAGTCAACCTTTGTGGTTGGGAACCACTTTCAAGGATGATTCCAGCATCTGCAATTCCTGTGATTTTTTTTTACCATAGACTGAAATGGTCTATTCCTCATACCATTTATTACTCCATTTGCTGCATATTTCCTTCCTTTGTTGCTCCTCCTGTGACAGAATATAGATAATAATAATAGTTTTTGGGAGATAAATTGGGGCAGGTTTTAGTGTAGGTCACATACAAACACTTTAAAATAGATCTTATTTAAAATACTGGAGCTCTGCCCCATGCTAGACAAATCAGGGTCAACAGTCTTTGCAAAAGTTTTGAAGAGTGCCCAAGAGATTTCACTAATGGATTGTTGTTTACAAAAAGACAACAGATGAAAGAGCTTGTTGGAGCTGCATTCTGCCTGGAAGGGAACTTTGTTTTGCAAGCAGAGAGAGTAAAACAGGTTTTCTCTCTGGGTCAGAGAGAGATCAGTTCTGCAGTGCGACAGTCAGCAACAGCAGCTGGGACTGGAACAGGACAAGCTGGCAAGCTTGTGGAAAGCCCCATTTGGAAGACAGGTTGTGAGTTCTTAGTTCAGCCTGGTCAAAGCGCTTGTGGTTCATGCAAGAGGAGAGGACTGGCTGTCTAATGTTTCACTTGAAATAAAAGAAACAAAAAGGAACTCTGTGGTGACCTGAAAGAAAGAGGTTATCATCTGGAGAACCCGGAGGAGCAAGTTTCTTCAGCAAGACACTGAAGTGGTTGGGTGTCCATTGTACAACAAATCTCTCTCTGAAAACCGACAAGAACCTTCCTCAGCGGTAACCATTTAAAGCCTGGTGAACTTTATAAATGTTAAATTCTGTATCTGCAACCAGTGAACTTGGAGGAATGAGAAGTGAGATTGGACTGTGAATCAAATAACTTTTCTGAACTTACACACATATTACATACATGTGAGCTTAGAATTAGAAGGGGGTTAAGTTAGGTTAGTTAAGTCAATAGTGATAAGTTAAAGTGTGATTCTATTTTCATGTTTAAAGATAATTAAAAGCAACTTTTGTTTAACTAACCATTTGTCTTGGTGAATATCTATTGCTGCTGGGTTTTGGGGTCCTCTGGGCTCGTAACATTTTATGGGGTAGCATAGGGCAATGCTCTAGCATTTTAAATAAGATCTGTTTTAAAGTGTTTGTGTAGTGGCAGTTGATGAAGTGGACAAAGACGATGTGATCAAACAATATTCATGGCTTTTATTAGCAGAAACTTATGGTACAATAATGAAAGACAATGGGTGCATACACAGTTATACCCAAGGGGGGGGGGGTGTCTTTAACAGTAGAGATAATGCACAGCCAATGTTAGTACAGCAAGGCTTGCCAGAGGGGAGACAGGCAGCTTAGCAGAGATTCACCACAGTTTGCATCTGACCTACACTAAAACCTGCCCCAATTTATCTCCCAAAAACATATCTACATTCTGTCACACTCCCCAAATACATTTGCCCAAATGATCACAACCCCTTCTTGCAGCCTAAACTGCTTAATGTCAACCACATGGCTATTTTTTGTATTATTAGTTAACTTCTTTAGCATGCCTCCTTCATCAAAACATAAGTATCTGAGCACTGATGCCATTTAGTCATCGAAGGTGACTCCCTTTGATCAATACCCTTTATTTCCTGCCAGAGTTAATTTGGATCTGGTCTGCCAAGGGCTTTGCTCGGGTGGGATCTTACTCAAAAGCTCTGCAAAATTCAGTGATGGGGCTGCATAGCTTTATGCTTATTTTAGAGAGCTGGGAGAGGTAAACTGATCCTATGCTGCTTTGCTCAGAGATCAATTAAGCATTATGATCCATAAAATAGGGTAGAACCTCATTGATGCCCATACCATAATGATCAATGAGTGAAACAGGAAAGAGTTGCATCTCCAGCAAGAGCTCTAAGCAGGAAAGACTAATATGCTAAGCTACCCTGAATCCCTGGGAGAAAGAGGAATCCTGTTCCATTGGATATAATAATAAATGATATTTGTGGAATAAAGGTTGACCCTGGTATCAAGTATTATAATAAGAGGGCTGTCCTGAAACCTGTTGGATTAGGAATGAGAAAAGCAGAATTTGATCTAGTGTCTTCTGCCTCCCAACCACTTCCTGTTTAAGCACATTGCATTTTTGTTTGTCTTTTAGATAGCTGCCAAATGATTGAGGCTTATGGCCCTTGGAGCTGAAAAGCTAAATTTATACCGTGTGAATTTGTAGATGGCACTAAACAGTCAGAAAGGAATTTTCCAGTGCATGTCATTCTTAAACATTTCTCATGACTGCAAAATATAGCAGCAATGCGGACAATCATTCCACTCCAAGAATGACCAATTCAGAAGCAGTGGCTCAGGACAGATTTATCACTTAGTAATAACAAGGATGCAAAAATTGAACAGACTACAAATGATTTTACATTGGATATTTTAAAAATACTGTGCACTGCACCATATTAGGATTGGGAGCAACAAAAGCACACTGACAATGGAGTGAGATTATTTTGCTAGAAAAGTAATCCCGAATTAGGAATTATATTAGCTGCTCCTACCATTTGGCTGAGAAATCTATCTGTAACATGCTTCAACAAAGTTAATTTACTTTGCACTTTGGTTGTGGAGCTTGAAAATTGAACAGCGGCTAAACACCAATCAAACATGCCAAGTTGTGGACGTTTAGAAAGGCAAGTGAACAAGGGGAAGGAGGAAGCAGACTTTCAAGAATAGTGGTCACAATGAATAAATGAGATTATTTTTAAAACTTTTTTGTAGCTTTTGGCTTCAATGGATTGCCTAGAAATTAAAACTCACTACATTTAGCCTCCATGTCTTTAGACTACAGTTTTGATCACTATCTGGTAATAATTTGTGGAAAGTGCCACATATAGGTGTCAGATAAGAGCTTATATGTTATTCTATGCAACATCGCTGTTAAACAGCAAGCCCAATTTATTAATCGGGCTTCATATGTGAAAATGACTACTTAGCTAAGTAGGCGGTGTGATCCTTGACTATTCAGACTGTGAAGGGATTTTATTGCTTTTCTTACTTTCCTTTATTTGCAAGATGGCATCATAATGTGGTAACTCTTTGCTAGCCTCTAAATGGCATGCAAAAGAAGTCATTTTGCACTACATCTCAGAGACAATAAAATATATATAAATCAAAATCTAAATTGGATGGTAGCATCCAGCTAACTTGACTCTAAATCCAAAGCAAAATACCCTTTGCTGAAAAAAAAAGAACTTTGGAAATACTCATCAACCTTCAGTGATCTGAAATATTTACTCTGTTTCTTTTTTTACATTCTGACTTACTGAACCTTTCTATTATTTTGTTTTATTCCAGGAATAGTCAATGACTTCATTGCAAGATGAGGGGGAGAAAAAAAATCCAGAAAATATTGTGGAATATATTTAAAAGCTTCACAACTATAATGAACAGAACGTATACAACTACAAAGAGATCAGCTGAGCAAAAATTAAGATACAGGCTTCTATTTTAACCATCACATTGCTGTGGGATTGTTGTTATGACACGAGTTTAAAGCACTGGGTGCAGTATGTATCTTGATATAACTTTAATTGTTGACAAAAACCAGTTTTGCAGGAAAACGACTGTAAAAGGTCTGTATAGTTCAATAACATAAGAGAACATAACTTGACTCCTTGAACCAGGAGCAGGAATGATTACCCCAAATTCTTTGCCAAAAACAGCTTACCAACATCAACAAACACCTACTCATTCCAATAAACACTGAGCTTTTTCTTGATTTGCTCCCTCTTTGCCTGTTCCTTCAGTTCCACCAAGTCCTAGCATTTCACTCAAATTCTTCCAAATGCTCATTTTTTTTCCCCTGCATTAAGCACTTGCACTTTCTCAAATGCTAGCAGTTCTTAAAGGCACTTTGCACCAGATCTCTGCCTTTCGTTTCACTCTCACCTTGGTCTGCTGCAGGTACAAAATTTGAGAGATAATGATGCGGTCCTGCTCTTAAAATCAACTAGTACAGTCCTCTTGGCTTTATCACATTTACTCCTTGTTAACTAATTCTCTCACTGCCTGCATGTAAATCACCTGGGATTTTTTTTAAAATACAGTACTCTAAAGGGGTTATTTATTTCATTTGACAATTTGTTGAAAATTCACCATCAGTTTTAAATTCCAAAGTTATAGATTTGCATTTCATTGCTCATGTATGCTCTCTGTAAACTTCAACAAAACCAAACTTTCAAGCCAACACTAGATTCTGCTTATTCACCAAATGTTTTTTCATCTATTCTCAGTCTCATAGATTAAAGCCCTTAAAGGCATAGACTCTTCCCTCTTTCCATCCCTTTGATCCTCAGTTCTTGCACATTTTCTTCTTTTCACCTCATCAGGCACAAGGTTTTCAATCTAGAATTTATTCCCATGCTTCTAACCGTTTCACCACCTCCAAGATAATTTGTAAAATTCAAATGTAACAAATTCTTGTCAGTTTTCAGTATATTTTTTGGCATAAAAATCACAAATAGTATAAAATAAAAATTGTCAATTACACAGAGGAATATTTGACAAGGATATCCTGCTATAAAACTGGAACTGAAAATTTTGCATTTGTTTTTACCTTTGAATTCTTGGCATAGTATAATATCCGTCCACGGAGTTTGAAATATCTTCTCTTCCAGCGCTGAAATGAACTTGTCTGTTTCATTAGAAGTCCTTCTTTTATAATAGCCTGTGGGGATTGAAAATTCTCCATTTATAATTGAAAATAAAGTTAACTCACATACAGAAGCAATGTCCTACTGTTATAAAACAGATGCACAGGTTATGCAAATCAAATATAGGAAATTTGACCTACAATCCACCTTTATGGTAACCTAATAATAGCAATCAACGCATGCAAGCTAAGGTTACCACAAAGCAAACCATAATAAAAAACAAATTTCTCTGTCTGGGTTTTTTGTCACCTCTCTGACTTGTTTCATTTTCAACTTGCATCATATTAACTGCTGAAAATCACTATTATTTTTATTATACCAATAAGTTGCATAAGTACAACCTTTTGTTTTATTATGAAGAATCTTTCTGTCTCAAATGCACAAAAGTGCTGGAGAAACTCAGCAGGTCTCACAGCGTCCATAGGAGACCAAGATAGATCACCAATGTTTCGGACCTGAGCCCTTTCATGAGGAATGAGCAAAAGCAGGCAGGTGTCTGATTAAAAAGGTGGGGGAGGGAAAAAGCAGGGGGAGCAGCACAGGCCAAGAGCCATGGACATGGAGAGGATGGAAGGAGAGGAAAGCTGAGACTTGATCAGGGGAGGGGGTAGCTCTGTGAATGCAGAGTTGGAGGAGTCAGAGGGATAGGGAAAGAAATAGGTGGGTTGGGGAGGCCATAATGGAAACCAGAGGTCAATGTTAATTCTAACTGGTTGGAGGGTGCCCAGGCTGAAAACCAATTTACAGGTGATTTCAGTTTGGTAGTACATGAAACCATGGACAAACGTGTTAGCATGAGAATGGGATGGGTTGTTACTGGGAGATCCATCTGACACTAATTCACTAGGTCCCTCTCTGAACACACTTCCCTTTCTCAATCACTCTGTCTCCATGGAAGACAAGCTCCATTTTCTACAAATCCAACAACTCCCACAGAAACCTGCTTCCCCCTCCACAACCATCAACTCTGCTCTCACCCGCACATCCTCCAAATCCTACACATCTGACCTAGCCCCCTCTGTCCCCAGACAGAACAAGAACAGGATTCTATTTATCCTCAACTATGACCTGATCATCCTCCATAACTTCAGCAACCTACAACATGAACCCATCACCAGACACATCTTCAACTCTCCTCCCCTCTCCACCTTCCACAGGGACTGTTCCCTCCATGACTCTTGTTCTACATCGGAGAGACTAGATGCAGACCAGGAGATTGCTTCATTGAACACCTTTGCACCGTTTGCTATAATTGCGGGGATCTCTCAGTGGCAACACATTTCAATTTCCCGCCACATTTCCATGCCGATAATGTTTGCCCATGATGTCAGGCACTGCCAGACTGCAAATTGGAGGAACAACGCCTCATATTCCATCTGGGCACCCTCCAACCAGATGAGAGTAACATCGACCTCCAGTTTCCATTAGCACCCACCCCTTGTTTTTCTTTCCCCTTTTCGTACGTCTCCTTTCCCCTCCCCCAATCTGTCTATACTCTCAGAATTTTAAATACTTTATCAAATCTTCCTTCATTCTTCTATGTTCCAGGGAATAAAGTCCTGACCTGTTTAACCTTTCCTTGAAACTTCGTTCCTGAAGCCCTGTCAATATCCTAGTAAATCTTCTCTGCACTCTTTCAATCTTATTGATATCCTTCCTGTAGTTCGGTGACCAAAACTGCACAAAATACTCCAAATTTGACCTCACCAATGCCTTGTACAACTTTACCTTAACAACCCAACTCTATATTCAATCCTTTGATTTATGAAGGCCAATATGCCAATTTACAACCCTATCTCCCCATGACACCACTTTCAGGGAATTATGTATCTGTATTCCCAGACCCCTCTGTTCTACTGCACTCTTCGGTGCCCTACCATTTACCGTGTATGCCCTTTCTTGGTTTGTTCTTCCAAAATGCAACACCTCACCCTTGTCTTCATTAAATTCCATCTGCTACTTTTCAGCCCATTGGTCCAGATCTCTCTGCAAGCTTTGAAAACCTTCACTGATCACATCACCTCTAATCTTAGTGTCATCTGCAAACTTGCTTATCCAACTTATCACATTATCATCCAAATAACTGATATAGATGACAAACAACAATGGTCCCAGCACCAATCCCTGAAGCACACCACAAGTCAGAGGAGAAGCAATTATCTTCCACCACTCTCTGGCTTCTCCCATCCAGCCAATATCGAATCCAGTTTCACACCTCAACATGAAAATTGAGTGTCTGAACCTTTCTGACTAATCTCTATCCTAGGGCTCCACCATGTCATTTTAGTTCTGTGTTCTGGAGTAAGCTCCAGTTTGTGATCCTTTCCAGATTACCTCTCTGTACAGAATCCATCTATGCAATGCCTTTTTCCACCATTAATCCTACTGGAATCATTTTGGAATATAAAAACCAGAAATTGACTTGGACTGATTTTTTTTCTAAAATTTCTGATTTTTACTTTTCAAATGACAAAAAAAAATTCCCTAAAATGTATGGGCTTTACCATTGATGAACATTTGAGAAGAAGGGCAGGAAGAAAGTTACACTGACTTTGTTCTACACAGTTGACTCATGACAATAATCATCCAGGAATAAAATTTGCGATATGAACAATGGGCTAATTGTAGTAGTGGCCCTGAGTTTTTCTTTCATAATTTTCCACTTACGTAATATGTGCTGCACCCTCTCTGCCCAATTCTCAAATGATTCAAGGTGAACGTTGTTTTCAAAAGAAGATTCAAATCTGGGACTCCCAAACTCATGACCTGGTTCAGAAGAGCGTCTATGGCACTGGGTTTCAACCAAAAGTCATAGCATGGTGTAGAATACTGACTATGGTCTAATGAGGTCTCTGGTAATTTTTAGGTTTGATAATGTTGGCAAATGTGAAGTTATCCTCTTGAAAGGAAGATCAGAATATTATTTAAACGGCAAGTGACTGCAGCGTGCTGATGTGCAGAAGATCTTGATAGTGCTTGTGCATAAATCACAAAAGTTGATTTGCAGATGCAGCAGGCTATCAAAAGGGCAAATGGAATGTTGGCCTTCACTGTTAGAGGGATTGAATTTAAGAGCAGGGAGGTTATGCTGCAACTGTGCAAAGTAGTGGTGAGACCACATCTGGAGTACAGTGGGCCATTCTGGTCTCCTTACTTGAGGAAGGATGTACTGGCTTTGGAGGTGAAGCAGAGGAGGTTCACTAGGTTGATTCCAGGGATGAAGGGGTTGGCCTATGAGCAGAGAGTGAGTTGTCTGGGACTGTATTTGCCTGAATTTAGAAGAATGAGAAGGGATCCCTAAATAACCAATTTTTAATATTCCCCTTATTGTAACAATTTCTGTTCTGTGGTATGTCCTAATAATCCAGATCCAGCTTTTCTACACCCTGATATTGCATGGTGATGAATCACCATGAGGAGAAATCTCAATAGTGATGACTCGATCCCAAAAAGAGATTTAGTCTGGATGTTCTGAAATTTACATTACTATATAAAAAACGTCTTGTGGATGAGCAGCTTCTGCTTTTACTTCAAACAGGCTCAACAGAGAAGAAAAGGGAGCTAGTCTCTAGCGGAGGAGGGCCAACAGCATTCAGGAGAGAACAAGATTTTTAAGCTTTTGAAGCCCACTAGCATATTAAAGCGGAGTAATGGCAGAGAGTGTAGTGGTATGTTCCTCCTGTGAGATCTGGAAGATCAGGGAGTTATCAACTGTTCTTCATGACTATGTCTGCAGGAAGTGTGTCCAACTGCACCTTTTCTCAGACAACATGGATCAGTTGGAGCAGCAAATTAAATATCTTGAGGAGCATGCAGGAGGCAGAGTGTGTTATACGTAGGAGTGTCAGGATTGTGATCACCATAAAGCTTCAGTCAGACACTTGGGTGACCACCAGCAACAGGCAGATAGTGCTGGGGTCTCCTATGGCTGTACAAACAAGAATATCGTTTTTGATATTGGTGGGGGGAAATAGCCTCTTAGGGAAAAGAAAGAGCAACAACCATATTAGTGACACTGCCGTTGGTTCTGCTGTAAAACAGGATAGGGAAATACTGGCGAGCATTCGTGATAGGTGACTCTTTAGTCAGCATAGAAATTCAGATGGTCATACACCATTGATAGGAAGCAAAAAGTAACCAACATTTTAGGCCAGAGCACTTTGTTTGGGTAAGAGCAAAAAGCAGATAGGCACCAGAATAAAAAATGTAGGGGGAGGAGAGCAGAGAAGAAAAGGCAGGGAAAGCACAGGAAAACAGGCCATGTGAAGATTAGATTAGATACCATTTATTGTCATGTAATAAAACAGAAATGTAACACAAAATTCCCTTTAGTCTGCATATATTGATTCATCATTAGCATTGCCCAGCACCCCTTACAGTAAGAGAAACAGAAGCAAAAGAGATCCCCCCCACCACTGCAGAGTAACTGAGTGTCTGTGGATTCACCTCCAGCGCTCCTGTAGCTACCAGACAGGACTCGAGTTCAGTTCAAACCATGGGAAACCCAATCCTAGATCCAAAACTTCGACACCGTGAGGAATCTTTCAGCGTCCAGGGCCTTTTGGAAGCCCTCCTTGCCCTCAGAATCCTCTGTAATCCCAGCCCCAACACCCGGCTGCAATGAGCCTGCCTCCAGCAAGCCCACAGCCTGCGCGAGTCTTTTGACCTCAAGTTGTCAGCAGCCTGCAGCTTGTAGGGGTCCCTCACCCCCAAGTTGCCAACAGATCACTCCATGTGTGTGTCTTTCAGCCGCAGAGCCCCTTGTTGCTCTGCCGCCCTGGTCAGTGTCCTTAGGGTCATCTCCTGTTTGTCCTTCTCAACAGGGAGTGTTCTCCCTGTTCCTGGTGCCATGCGCCAGTCTGCTACTCTTCTGGAGTCTGCAACCCCTCAAAGCAAATGCCCAACACTGGTGCCACCATCTTGGATCATCAGCTCCTTTAATGGGCTTTTTAAATGACTGGACAGACGAATCCTGCAGGGGAGGGCTGTGTTTCCACTCCTCGCTGGCCCTGGATCTGCACTAGCGGCAGAGCTGCTGTTGTAGCAGCGCCATCTTATTTTTTGCTTTCCTGGGGGAGAGGGCAGAACAGTGTGAAGGGAGTTGGTAGGTTTGTAGAAACCGGGACATTCTGAAACAGGAGGGTGAGCAGCCAGCGGTCATGGTCCACATTGGTACTAACGACATTGGCAAGAGATTTAGTTCAAGGGTTGAGAGGTCATGTTTCAACTCTTGAAATCTCTGGTGAGACCACACTTAAGAATACTATGTTCAGTCATTATAGGAAGAATGTGGAAGCTATGGAGAGTGTGCAAAGATTTACGATATTGCCTGGATTAGAAAATAAATCTTATGAGGCAAGGTTAGCAGAACTGGGACTTTTCTCTCTGTAGTGCAGAAAGATGAGGAGATTTAATAGAGATCTACAAGATTCTGAGAGGCATAGGTAAGATGAACAACCAGTTCCTTTTTTTCCCAGGGCAGGAATAGCAAACACCAGGAGGCATCTCTACAAAGTGAAAGGAGGAATGTTTAGGGGAGACAACAGGGGTAAGTTTTTTTTTTACACAAAGAATTGTGGCTGCCTGGAATGTCTTGCTTGGGTTGGTGGTGGAAGCTGAAACATTAAGGTAATTTAAGAGACTCTTAGACATGCACATGGATGAAAGAAAAAGAGATTATGAGGTCGGAAGGTTTTAATACTTTTTATTTGGTAGTGATATATAGGTCAGCACAATATTGAGGGCTAAAGGGCCTATATTGTGCTGTAATGTTTTATGTTAAAGAACAGTACCTCTAAGATTGTAATCTCAGGGTTACTCAAAGCCATGAGCAAGTGGGGAAAGAAATAGAAAGGTAGAAATTAAATGTTTGGTTAAGGAACTGGTGTAGGAAGAGGATTACAAGTACATGGAATATTGGAGCTCTCCTCCAGGACAGGTGAGATCTATTTAAAAAAAACCCAACAGATTGCTCGTAAACTGGAAGGCCATCAGAATCCTTGCTGGAAGGTTTGCTAACACTAAATAGGAGAATTTAACCAAGAATGCCAAGGATGGCAGGGGTAAACCAGTTTAATAGGTTAGAATGTGATGAGATTGAAGGGAAGGTACAGATCAGGCCAAGTCATTTCCCTGCTTCCGTGGTAGATTTCATACTTCTAATGAGATCACACCTGGATGACTATCTAAGGATTATAAAAGAGGCAGAGAAACATCAAAGATCTCAATGGAGTAAGACTTAATTTTAAAGCAGAGGTAATCTGGTTTCACTAGCTCCTCTGCCACAATCTACAAGGAAGTGGCTGTGTTGATTTACCCTGGAGTCCAGCATCCTTCTTTTTCCCCATACAATTGGGAATTCTCTAACTAGCTTGAAATGGTTCTGTTCTACATTTAGTGAAAATGCTCTGAAGCCAAGTTGTTTATAGAGAAAACATGGCCCAATTTCAAGTAAAGTACTCAACAGGTTGTTTTTTAAATCGATGTACAAGAGTACTGATGGGAAAGCCATCTGTTGGATGTCAGAAGGAATACTAGCTACCACTGAAAATTTCAGTCTGGCTAAAATGCTATCTCCTGTTTAAACCTTGGAGATAGTTTGAAAGATTGTTCTGAATGGTATTTGATTCCACCTTCACAGTCTCCTTGGATTGATAGATACATTATCTGACAGCACAACAGATGAACATGCAAGTCTAATGTGCCAAAATCTATTTTTTCACTAAATTTTGCTGACATGATACAGTCACAATACAAGGTAACCACCCAATGTGTTTGTGTGCAAATTCTAAAAGATTCTGCATCAGAAAAAAAATGTTCCAGTTTAAGAGATTCAAGTTGCTACATTTTCCCTTGTGACACTGCTGACGATTTAGGAGTTGACAGAGCTCTTAAGATGCTCGGTTGGTAACAGTTAGATGGTAGTCAAGTCTGAAAAGAGTAAACAATCATCTGAGCCCAATTCAACCCAGTGCTAGGTAGATTGTTACATTGCTGTGTTCTATCAATGATGCTTGACTGAAACAGACATACAGATGAACAGGACTGTGCTTTTGGTGTGGCTAACTGGGTTCCAACTATGCAAAAAAGGCAATGTTTGAATGTTATGTTGATCAGACATTCTTATAATGAATCATGTTTTGAGGCAACACATGCTGCTTGAAAGACAAAAAACGTTTCGAAACTGTATTAAAAAAATGTTAGAACTCACAAAACCAATCAGAAAAACCTCACTTTTCCATTTTCTCAGTGTACTGTTGAATCAGTCTTTGGTATCAAGCAAATTTATATATAAATATATTTAAAAATCAACATATTATCAGAAATACAACTAAATTGAGCTAAGTTAGGATTCCTGACAAACTATTTCATTTATGTTGTTCTGAAGAACACAGGAAACACAATATAACTGTTTATTCTGTTGGGCATCATAGCCCCAACGTAATTGTGACAACTCGTGGTTTCTTATTTATATGACAATGACTATAAGAGTCAGAGATAGAGCTTTAGCCAGTAAATATATTGCCTTCTGATTCTAGTGGAATACTGAACTTAGTGCAACATCCCTCTTCCAACCAGCACAAAAGGTTCACACATTTTTGCATCTCTCTGAATAGTTATATCATCCTTTACCTCTCTCTTCTTCAACAGTCCCTCAAGATCTTTTGGGTTCTGAGGTGGATAATGTGATTATTGTGAGAGCAGCAGATGCTTCTACAGATCAGACAGGTGGTGGACACGGGTGGATGAGTGCAGAGTTTATATTATACAGTGCTTCTATTGCTTGTGTATGGAGCTCCAGGTGTTCTGATGCATGTCCTCAAGATTCTAAATGCCATTCATATTATATTCGGGGGCAGAGACATTCAAAAATCAGTCAGCATGTTTTATTTCTTCAAGAGGCTTTGAAGACATTATTGAATATTTTCTTCTGGTCTTCTGATTATCACTTCCCAAGACAGTAGCTGTTTTAGGGGTTGAGTGTTAGGCATGCTCTCCGCTGTTTACCGAATGCAATTACGGCCTCAATAGCGAGGAGTTGGCCTAGGAAAGATATTTACCTTGGAACACTTCTTGTGAATTTGGACAGTCCCTATGCACAAACTGACTGTCTACATTAGTAATCATAGATTCATGATGAGGTGATTTAGGTGCCAAGAAACTTGGGACTTGCTGAGATCGTGAAAGGCATTATATAAATAGCAACTCTTTCCATATTACTGGATAATTTAATAAAATCAGAGCAAACAAGTTTTCCTCTTTTGATGCTCTAAATATCAACTATACCTATCTTCAATATAATAGTATTTTAAATACAATTTAAAAAAAATTAGACATACAGCACAGTAACAGGCCATTTCTCCCACAAATCTGTGCCACCCAATTTACACCCAATTAATGTTGTGAACAGTGGGAGGAAACCACAGCCCCTGGGGAAAACCAACGTAGATACGGGGAGAACATTCCTACAGACTCCTTATTGAAAGTGCAGATTCTAACCCCGGTCCTGCTCGCTGCCACTGTAAAGGCGTTGCGCTAACCACTAAGCTAATGTTGCTTCCCTATTTCTCAATTCTGAAAACCTCAGGATTAATTTCGTTGTTTCAGTAAAGTTTGATTTTCAAACTGTAATTTTTAATATTCTTTATAACCTCTCAATTTTTCTATAATTTCAACACTTCTTAAGCCAATATAGCTCAAATATTTTTCATTTCATGAAATGCATACATTACTAAGAACAGTCAAAATTAAGCATAATCATTTATGGTTTTTAGGCTGCAGGCATGTAACGGCACAATCAATGAAATTTGCCATTACATGGGGAGTCAAAAAAGGAAAGTGCAGGAATTTTGAGTCAATTCTTGCACTGCAATTTATCCTGCAGGACTGCCACTACTTTTCGGGGGAAGCCTGCAGTCTAAATTGCACCATAAAACTCACCTCATGAATTCGACGTCGAGCTGATGACGCAGGCTACGTTGCTTCACACAAAAGCACTGGGAGTAACGCGCACAGGAACTTAAGACATGCAGTGTAAACGACCACAAGGTGAGCAATTATGTTAATCTATGTTAAATTTATCTGAGATTTTTCTGACATTGCTGTCTAAAAAACACTTTTTAAATTTTCTGTACCTCTAACATGCAAACCTTTCATCTAATTACCTTTTCAATCAGAAAGTTTCAAAAGAATACGTTTCAACTGAATGCCATCTGTCATTCATCTGGTAAGGTGTTGATGTTCTCCCACATGTTCCCTAATAATTTGCTTTTCCCCACTACTTTGGAATCATCACCAATCTTTAATCTTCTACACTATGTCCAAATTAAAATTAACAAAAACAAATCTATGTCACATGCCTTTAATAAATCTATACTATCTGTACCACCTATACCTATACCACCGCCAGTAGGCTGATATCGCCTCCAACCGTGCACCTTGGCGCCTCACAGTTCGGCGGGCAGCAACCTCCTTTGAAGAAGACCGCAGAGCCCATCTCACTGACAAAAGATAAAGGAGGAAAAACCTAACACCCAACCCCAACCAACCAATTTTCCCTTGCAACCGCTGCAACCGTGCCTGCCTGTCCTGCATCGGACTTGTCAATCACCAACAAGCCTGCAGCAGACGTGGGCATACCTCTCCATAAATCTTCGTCCGCGAAGCCAAGCCAAAGAAAAAGAAGAAAGAAAGAAAGAACTATCTCTCACTAGATTATGCTTTTCTTGGTCATCAAGAATTGTAATCTCTACTTTGACATCTGATTTGTTGACACAAAACTGTGATAAGATTACCTGGCCTGTTACCCTTTCTTGAACACATCTTACCCGCCTTTCATTTGGCATAAATTCTCCGTATATTTTTGGGGAAAATTACCACTTGTGCTTTTTCCTCTTCAAACATACAGTACTTTGAATGTACACCTTGCAGGAGTACTAACCTTCAACAAAAAAAAAACAACTGGAGGAACTCAGCTGCTCAAGGTGTGTGCATGCGTGTAGGGAGGCAATTATAAGGAAGGAATTGTAAACATTTTGGGTTGGTCCTAATGCAGCTCGTGACCTGGAACATTGACAATTCCTTTTGCCCCCCCCCCCCTGCCAAATTTTGTTCAATAAACTAAATTACTTCAGCAGTTTTTTTAAATATCTCCAGAGTCCAGTATCTGCAGTCTTGTTCTTTTTAATACATTTATCCTCTCATCATTTTTGAGAACTCCTTCAAGCCTACTTTGACGAGCTCAGATAAACATGGAGGCCAAAGGACCTTCTATATGCTCGAATGGCACTTCATCTTCTTCATGTTACAAGTACCAATTTGAATGTCCTTTATATTCAGAACTCATGTTGCTGTATCAGAGTTAATACCACCTTTTACAAACGTGACTAAATTACTTCAAGGATTCTCTAAGGTGGAGAGGGATGAGAACTATTACTGGAGAGAAGCTGAAATGACTGGTTTTGTCCTATCATAAAAATAGATATAGTTGCCTAGGTTCAAAGCTCTTTCCCCCTCTTCTACTTTATATAATTAATTTCATCAATCAAACTTTCTAAGTCTCTCCATAAGTGTGTTACAAGATCAAAACAGCAACCACAAAGAAAGTATATCACACAGGGGTAAAGATGAACAATAACTTTATTAACAAAAAATTCACCTTTAAACTTTAATTCAAACTCCCCCCTTTTATAACAATGCTCACTGGTTACTATGCAAATCTCTATAACAGTGTAAAACTAATAAATTCCCCAGTCTAAATATAACATATGTAATCAAAGTTGAAGCTACACTTCCGACCAGCCCACAGAAAAACTTAGACACAAAACAAACACAAAACACACAAGATTTACAAAACTTCGATCTCAACTGAAGCAAAGATCATAAACAAAATTCAATTTGGTTGGTAAACTGAAGCCAAAAGATCTTTGAGAGAGAGAGAGAGAGAGAGCACAAAATTTGAAGTTGCCTTGTGTTGTTTGCAGAGAGAGGAACCACTGGCTTGGTCCAGATCCTTCTGGCTGCCTTCGGAATGTTCATCCTTTTTGAAATCCCAACATTCTAAACTGTCCTCCAGATCATGACTCATGCTCTGGGCCTCCTTCCACTCCACAGCACCCCCAGTGGTGGTTTATCGTCCAAGTCCAGAAATTTTAGATCATTTTCTGCACATGCCCAATCCGTCTCCCGCTCTCTCAGCAGTCCACCTTCACCTTGCCTCTCTAAGACAAACTGTCACTTTTCAACACAAAACCACACAACACATAGGCCAATACACAACACAGAACTCTGTAACAAGAGACAATGTCAATTTTTGTCTGATGATGCTGGTACCATTTTTACTATATTAAAAGCATGAAAAGCCTTGTTGTTCCCTAATTTATTTTGTTGAAAACACCTAAAAAGCAGCCATAATGAACATTTCACTGAACATCAAACTGAACAATGGAACTTCCCCATGTAAACAGCACAGATCAGCTAGCTAAATGTTGTCACACCAACAACCTTGCATTCAATGAAGGCAAAACCAAGGAAATGATTGTGGACTTCAGGAGGAAGTCAAGAGAACACAATGCAGTCCTCAGTGAGGGCTCAGCAGTGGAGCAGGTCAAGAACTTCAAAGACCTGGGTGTCAACATCTCTGAGGATCTGTCTTAGAGCCTCTATGTTGGCGCAATCACGAAGAAAGCTCACCTATGGCTGTACTTTGTGAAGAGTTTGAGGAGATTCGCTATGTCACCAAAGACTCTTGAAAACTTCTATGGATGTACCATGGAGAGCATTCTGGCTGGTTGTATCATTATCTGATACAGAAGTGCCAATGTTCAAGACAAAAAAAAACTCCAGCGGGTTGTTAACTTGGCCTGTGACATCCCAGGCACCAGACTTCACTCCATCATGGGCATCTACAAGAGGCGGTGTTTTAACAAACCAGCCTCTATCCTCAAGGACCCCCACCATCCAGGCCATGCCCTCTTCACTCTGCTACCATCTGGAAAAAGGTTCAGAAGCCTAAGAGGAGCATTCAACAGCACAACGACAGCTTATTTCCCTCTGCCATCAGATTCCTGAATGAACAATGAACCACAGACACAGCCTTACTTTTGACGTTTTCTTGCACTTTTTAAAATTTATTTTGTACATTAGTTTACACAAATGACTGATGCAATGCTGATGCAAAACAACAAATTTCGTGACGTTCATGGCAATAAATTCTGATTCTAAAGTTGTTAGAAGCTATTAATTGCATGTAATGAATCTTCAAATGAAATAGATACCTCATCAGTGACAAATTATCCAGTTATTGTGAATTATAAAGTAATCAGAGAGAAAGAATGTTTTTTTAAGATGCAAAAACGCGAAATGGATTAGACAATCACTACAGCAGCAAGTGACTGAAACAAGTGAAACACTAAAGTCTGCAGACACTGTAAGTGTAAAAAAAACTGTGGTGACGGATATTCTTGTAGCAGCCAACCAGCCCCGCTTGTCACGCACGGTCGGCAGGGCAGGCGCGGCAAGGATGGCGTCGCAGGACCGCCTCTTCTGGTCCAGACCGAAAGATCGCAAACCTGCTTGCGTCATTGGGACGTTGGGGGTAGAATGGAATAAGGCTTAAAGGCTGCAGCGCGAGATTCCAATTGAAGCAGTTGTGATACCAGAGCTCATAGCCTGTTGTCTCAGTCTCTCCGCTGCACTCGTTCACAACATGCTACAACACAACAAAATGCTGGAAGAACTTGCCCTGTCTTTTCAGCGTCCATAAAAAGCCAAGATATATTGCCAACATTTCAGACCTGAGCCCTTATTCAAGGAATAAGCAGAATGAGCCAGAACCAGAAAATCTCAGAAAGTCTCAGAATTCAGACAATGCTGGCTGGGAGTGGAATCCAGATTGAACAAAGGGTATTAGCTGGATATTATAAAGGATGAGATAAGAATTTATTATGTTTGTGCAAAAGGAGACAGGGAAGGGAGAGACAGAGCTGGGGGGAGAGACAGAGCTGGGGGAAGAAGTGAGGGGGGTGTTTAACGAAAGTAAGAGAAGTTGATATTAATGCCATCCGGTTGGAGGGTGCCCAGTTGTTCCTCCAATTTG
This sequence comes from Narcine bancroftii, assembly GCF_036971445.1. Classification (NCBI taxonomy): domain Eukaryota; kingdom Metazoa; phylum Chordata; class Chondrichthyes; order Torpediniformes; family Narcinidae; genus Narcine; species Narcine bancroftii. Next base: position 76,310,113 of record NC_091477.1, read on the forward strand.
CAAGTGGTCTCAGTCTAGCAGTGCATGAGAATGGGATGAGGAATTGAAATGGGTGGTTACTGGGAGATCTATGGTATTGAGGTGGACAGAGCCGAAGTGATCAACAAAGTGATCTCCCAGTCTGCACCCAGTCTCTCCAATGTAGAGGAGACCACAATGAGAGCATTGGATGCAGGAGATTACCCCTGCAGATTCACAAGTGAAATGTTGCTTCACTTGGATGGATTGTTTGGGGCCCCGAATAATGGTGAGGGAGGTGTGGGTGCAAGTGGAGCATCGCCTGCGGGCACAAGGGTATATCACAAGGGGATGATTGGTGGGGAGGGAGGAGTAGACAAGGGATTCATGGAGGCAGAAGGCAGAGAGGTGAGTAGAGGGAATATGTGTGTTTAGTGGTGGAATTCTGTTTATTCCTTGAAGAAGGACTCAGGCCCAAAACATCGGTAATATATCTTTGCTTTTTATGGACTCTGAAAAGACTGGCTGAGTTCTTCCAGCATTTTGGTGTACTTTGAGCAGCGTGACTGCAGCATACGGGCACTGTGGTAGGGATTTTCCTGCTATGAGTCTTGGTGATCTTATAAAGTATTTGGCTTTCAAAACTACATTCATCCCCATTCCATTCCTGGCCCTTCACTGGGCATCTGCACAATAATATTTGGAACCAATATGTTTGCATAAAATCCAAGAGTAACACAGGAAATTATTAAATAAACCATACGAGTGTTCCACTTATATCACATTTGCACATTCATTACAATTATTAAACGGAATTATGCTGAACAATCTAGTCCAAATAGTAAAGGTTTACATACTACAAAGTATAGAGCCTATCATGTGAATAGTGCTTGTACATACAAAGCATCATATATTCTACTTTTTTAAAATCTGACAGGGAAACTAGAACACACATCAGTCAACAATACAAATCAATCTGGTCATTAATATGTTACATGAAAAATAACTATGGCTAATTATTGTGCAAAACACTTCTTGTAAATTAATGTTTAGCACACCATGTCAAACAGTTTTTACCTCTATTACTATAACAGGGTCACACATGCCAGCACTAAACAATATTGTTATAAAGTTCTTATCAAAATGAAGCATTTTGGCAGATTGGATCCTTGCCAGAGCAAACCCATTAGTTCGATCCACCCTTTTCAAACTTACCTACATATTCTTATCAGTTCACCTTTGATTTATTTTTTTGCCTTTTACCTACCTCATGAATAATTTACAATGCTATTCACCCAATGACAAATGAGGGGCATTAAAAATCAAAGGTATGAGGATTGGTAAAATGTGCTTTGAGGCACAGGATCAGCAATCACCTCCTTGACAAAAGGATCAGAAATATGGGGCCATGTGGCGTACCCTAATCCCCCCCCCCCATTGATGAACCCAGTAGCATGCCAGCCTGCTGAACGAGGATAGACCTCCACTCACGAGTATTTCAGCGCACTGCAGCAAAGTGACCTGAACATTCTGCAAGCTAATAAATACTAATATCGTTTAAGAGGTTTCACAGAAATAGACTTGCAGATAGAAGTAATGCTCTTTATGAAACTCAATAGATGGTTAGTGACCACACCCGACCAATAAATTTCTCTCCACCACTACATCATTTTCAATGGCTCACCTGTAAACATATTGCCCCCTTGTGTTAGATATTGATATACTCTAAACTCACATTGTCCCCTTCTTCTTCAGCATATCCTCAGGATTGAGGATTACACTTCCATTCCAGTCCTGTACATTCCAAGTGACTGACAAAGAGAATATGGTATCTGCAGACCCTTCCACAGGTAGGACAAGAGGTGCCTAATTGTACAGCAGATATAGATTTAATGCTACATTCCTACTACTTTTTAGACTGGGTTTCCATGTGCTCCTCACATTTGGATTTGAAGTTCCCAATACTATCCCAAAAACTCCTCCATACTGCGCAGCTATGAGCCGAGGATTCCCAGGAACCAGTGGTGATGTTACTACGTTTTAAAAAGACTTCAAGCACATCCACGAATTGTCTCCTCTGTCCACTTTTTTTTTTCACACCATAAATCACATTAGCCATGATATACACTATTTCTTTTTCACACATATACAGTGACTTTTTCTCCCCCCCCCCCTTTCCTCCCAAACCACCCCCCCAACCCCCCCTCTCATCCATTTTAGGTATACAATCTAGGTTGCATTAAGCCAGTCAGACAATGTTGTCATTCAACAAAATTACACCAGAAATTCTACTGAGTCCATTCTTCTCTTTCCTTCTCCTTCCATCAACTTAGGTAATGTTTGTCCCTGGTAGGTTTTCGCTATTGTATTTAATGTAAGGCTCCTATACTTGTTCGAATATTTCAATAATATTTTTTTTTTTAAATTTTTTATTTTTCACACCATAAATCACATTAGCCATGATATACACTATTTCTTTTTCACACATATACAGTGACTTTTTCTCCCCCCCCCCCCCTTCCTTCCCAAACCACCCCCCCACCCCCCCCCTCTCATCCATTTTAGGTATACAATCTAGGTTGCATTAAGCCAGTCAGACAATGTTGTCATTCAACAAAATTACACCAGAAATTCTACTGAGTCCATTCTTTTCTTTCCTTCTCCTTCCATCAACTTAGGTACTGTTTGTCCCCGGTAGGTTTTCGCTATTGTATTTAATGTAAGGCTCCTATACTTGCTCTAATATTTCAATATTATTTCTTAACCTATCTGTTATTTTTTCTAATGGAATACATTTATTCATTTAAATTTGGTAGTTTCTTCCTTTTAATTTGGTTATGTATTCCATTAATATTTAAAGACATATAGTTCAGCGTAGCCCTTTTATATTTTGTTTATCTTCTCTTTCCATTTTTCCATCATTACCTTTCCTCCTTTTCCATTCCTGTTTTCTTATTTTCAACTCTTTATAAGACAACATTCCTACAACATCCAACATTTTCCTTATTCTCCTATTTCTATCTTATTTATCCCCAATCTCCCCTTCACCTCCTGAGTTGTCCTTTATCCCTTGTCGGACAACCACATCTCCCCTCTCCATTTGGATTTGCGAATCCACTCGCAAGCGTCAACTGATTTTGCAGTGACCGCTATTTCCCCCCACCCCGCCTCCCCCAGAAAAGATTTCACTTTTCATATGTCACAAAGGTCACTCTTTTAATTCCCTCCTTATTCTCTCTATTCCATTACCTTCCCTTATTAATTCTTGTCTATACTATCTATATTTTCCTCTAAGTACAGATACATTCATGTATGCTCATTGTCTCTATTCACTCTTATACCTCTTTACCCGCATACATATCAATCGTGATCATTTTTACTCTCATTACCCGTCTTCATCCCTCAGTCTATTTTTGTCTTTACCCACATACATATCAATCGTGATCATTTTAACTCTCATTACCCGTCTTCCTCCCTCAGTCTATTTTTGTAATTGTTCTGCAAATTTTCGTGCTTCTTCTGGATCCGAGAATAGTCTGTTTTGTTGTCCTGGAATAAATATTTTCAATACCGCTGGATGCTTTAGTATAAATTTATACCCTTTCTTCCATAAAATCGCCTTTGCTGTATTGAACTCTTTTCTCTTCTTTAGGAGTTCAAAACTTATATCTGGATAAATGAAGATTTTTTGCCCTTTATACTCCAGTGGTTTGTTGCCCTCTCTTACTTTTTCCATTGTCTTCTCCAGTACCTTTTCTCTTGTAGTATATCTTAGGAATTTTACTACAATAGATCTTGGTTTTTGTTGTGGTTGTGGTTTAGAGGCCAATACTCTATGTGCCCTTTCTATTTCCAATTCTTGCTGTAGTTCTGGACATCCTAGGGTCTTAGGGATCCACTCTTTTATAAACTCCCTCATATTCTTGCCTTCTTCATCTTCCTTAAGGCCCACTATCTTTATGTTATTTCTTCTGTTATGGTTTTCCATTGTATCTATTTTTTGAGCTAGTAGTTCTTGTGTCTCTTTAGTTTTTTTATTAGATTTCTCCAATTTCTTTTTTAAGTCTTCTACCTCCATTTCTGCTGCTACTGCCCGCTCTTCCATCTTGTCCATTTTCTTTCCCATTTCTGTTAAGGTCATCTCCATTTTATTTATTTTCTCTTCTGTGTTGTTTATTCTTTTTCTTAAATCCTTAAATTCCTGTGTTTGCCATTCTTTAAATGACTCCATGTATCCTTTAATAAGAGCAAGTATATCCTTTACCTTGCCTTTCTTTTCTTCTTCTATTTCACCATACTCTTCCTCTTCTTCTTCCTCTGGGTTGACCATCTGTTGTTTCTTTGTTGCCCTTTCCTCCTCTTCTTTCTTGTTTCTATTGTCTTCTGTGGTCTCTTCTTGCTGCAGGTGTTCTGCAGCTGTCGTTGCCGGCTGTGGAGATCGACTCCCCAGCTGGTCCCCCCTCCCGTCGGTGTGTTTTTTTTCATTCGCATCGCGCATGCGCGACACTTCGCGCATGCGCGGTTGCGCACTTTTACTCGGCTCTGCGAGCCATTTTTGTAGTCCATTATTTACCGACCTGAGGGAGCGGGTTTCTCTCTCCGCAGCGGGCCTCTTCGGACAGGTAAGGCCTTCACCTTTTTCCTCCTTTGTCTTCTCTTCCTCTCTTCTTACCGTTGCTTTCGATTTTTCTTTTTTTGTCGCCATCTTCTTTCCACCTTTATACTCACTTTTCTGTAACTTTTATTTCTGTGCCTTTGTGTTTTCCTTTGTTTTTCCCGACTTTTCTGGAGAGGGCTGGAGTTCACCGTCCGGCCACTACTCCATCACGTGACTCCTCCCTCCTCTGTCCACCTTGTAACTTCTTGCCATGACAAGGTTCAGAGAGAGCAACACAAAAATGCTGGATGCTGGAATCTTGAGCAAGCAATGGCTGCTGGAGGCTGGAGGAACACAGCGGGTCAGGCAGCATCCATGGGCAAAGAGGGGCAGTCAATGTTTCTGAGTTCCTCCAGCATTCCACTGTTTACTCAGAGCAGAGCATCTGTCTTGGAAAGCAATGAAATTACGTTGAGGACACAAGAGCCTGCAATTGTTGAAATCTGCAGCAAAGAGTAAACTGCAGGAAGAACTCAGTGGAGTTGAGCAGCATCCATGGAGGCAAAGGGAAAGCTGTCCTTTCATGTTGAGAACCTGCATCAGAACTGATGAATGATGTTGCCTACCCAAACAGCAATGACTCAGTAATTTGGGTCACAATGCTGGGGATGGTGTCTCTCGCAATGTACCAGTAAATCTGGAGGATTTTGTGGAGACACCATTGGTGTTATTTCAATGGTGCTAAAAGAGCCCACTGTAGCTAGTCCATGACTCAAAAAATCACAGAAGGGCAGGGATCACAGCTGCTGGGTTTTCAGCCCATCCAGATTACCAATTAACCTACCAATCCAAGTTCTGCAAAGAAACCAGAGTACCACAGCTACACAGAGAACCTGCAAACTCCACACCACTCAAGGTCAGGACTGAAGCAAAGTTTCTGGAGGAATGAGCAGGCAGCTCTGCTAGCTGTACTACTCCGCCACCCCAAATTGAATCTAGATCTTCAAATCCTCAGTAAATTGAGGGGATGATGAAGTTCAATATTGATGTCTGCCTTTGATGAGTGGTGGTTCTTTACAAATGGGAAGACACCCATGCTTTCAGCTGATTGGCTGTGGACCTTCATTATTGGAGGGCAGGGTTGAACCACAGGGGTGGAGCACCTTAGGCTTGTGGATATCAAATGTAAGGCCCATTCTCTCTTGTGTGATTCAGCAAGTGAGTTGATGATAACTTGGAGCTTGATCTACAACCATACACCAGCATCATCTACTCAATTATTAAAACTGGCGTGACTTTGGTTCTTAAATAGAGGCAATGCAAGTTTAAAAAGCATGTTGAAGGTCTCAAGAATCCTGCAAAGAGAAGACTTTTCCAGAAGATGCCTTACGATCAATCCTTCGACCCACCTGCACCCAACAGAAAGATGCAGAGTAGCCTGAAGTCCATTGCAATTAGTGTCAGTGAAGTGACTTTTGAATTCTCTATGAAGAACCAAAAATGGCTTGATGAAAATATCAGGAAATTTAGAAGTGAATTAATCATGCACAAGATGTTCTTGGATTGCAAGTTCTAATAGGCTGCAACATAAAATAAACATCCTTTTCTTCAAAGATGATGTCTGAGCTGGTGAGTGTTTGATTTTATTTCAAATACTCTAACATCTGAGGATGAGGGCCAAAAATAGACCAAAATAACAGAGGGCACAGAAGATCCAGCAACCGACCATGATCATAATGTTCACAGATCCTTCACCCCTTTCAAGGGCATCTCTGCCCACACATCCCAGGATCCACTTCACTGACATCCAATAGGCGCTTTCAAGCTGCCTTGTAAAATGGGGTTAACTGGGCAAATTGCCTGGTTAGTGCCCCACTCACAAGGCAGCTTGAAAGGATCCAACCTGGTCAGTGTGCTCCTAAATCAACTGGGTCCCTGCCCTACCTCAGAGGTAGTCAGTTAAACTTACCTAGGTCTCATCCACCGGCGACTTGAAAACGAAAATGGCTGACCCGATATTCCGGTGATGTCAGCACTTGCGTGCGTGCGTCACCAGGCAGCATGTTGGTGCCAAGTTCAAAGGTAAAGGAGGAACTCAGCAATGCAAGTCAGGAAAGGGGTTATCATAACATGGTTTAAATGTACTTCCCAAGAAGAGTAAGAGTAAGGTTAAAATATTTTACTTCATTTCATCTGTTAAGTGTGTGACGTGTCACTCACCGCGTCGTCGCGTGGGTGAGATCCCCCTGCAGGTTAAAAGGTGCTGGGAGCACATTCGACCCATTAAACCCAGTAGGTCTACCTAGGTGCGGCAGTTTAAAAGTGCCTAATGTCATTCAATGCCCACAAGAAGCAACACTGTGAAGCACTGCTCAACCATCACTCCATAATTGACATGAGCACTCTTGATTCTATCCAGCAGTAAGCAATCGGGACCATTTGCCATCACTCATGACAGACAAGAAGTCGAAAGACCATAAGCCTATTAAGAACAAGGCCCCATGAGCAGAGAGAATCCCTGCTGGTTCTAAACCTCGATGAAGTGGAACTACAGTCACAAATTCATAACCTCAGCCACATATGGGATGAGAACAACAAGCTTTGGGACCTTAGAAGTGCCAAAGCTTTTGGACACTTGTTAATCTAGGAAACCAAATTCAGCCAATACCATTTTCCTGTGGTCTGTCACCGGGCGATTGGTAGCAACAGTGAGAGTGAGCAAAAGCTTACATTTTGGCTTTAATATCAGACATTCTCATGAAAATGTCTGCATTAAATCATAAATATTATTGCATCAGGAGACTCTTTAATAATCATGGCTAGTTCTTTGAACATTAGGTCACACTCCCCAGCTTGCAAAGCAGGTCATAGCAGAGGAAACAAGTTCTATTTTTAACTTCAAATAATTGGAAAATTTATGAAATAATATTTAGGATTTTATAGAAGAATTATTTTCCAACTAGTGCAATGAGCCTGTCGGTTCTAAAATGTGTGATGGTTCTTCATTGTGAACTACTATCTCTGGAGTATAGATATAGAAAATATTTCCAAATTACAAATTCTTCATATGTAAGCAGAACAAAAACGTCACAGGACACAATTATTTTTGTCACTTCAAGAACTGGACAATCAATGACTTTGGGATGTGGAAGACACTGGAGCACTGTTGCAGCTGTACAACATTTAGACTGCACTTAGAATATTGTGCAGTTTTTAATCTTTGCTGGACCAAAATCCCAGAACATCCTACCCAACAGTCCTGTGGGACTATCTTCACCACACACACAATAACAAAGCAAGAAGTGGTTCACCACCACATTCCCAAAGGCAATTTAGAGATTAGGATTAAACATTGGCTGCCTTTAACGCATTCCATTCAGTGCTCATCTTTTAGCCCACTCCTTCCATTTTATACGTCCCCAGTCTGCAATCTCAAATCTAGTCATTTTTTTTCATAGGAGTCCATAAAGCAGTATTTTAAAGTTATACCTCATGTTCTATTCCTTTAGTATACAAGACTGTAAAACCATTCAGAATGCAGACAACTCACCATGTCCCTCATTTTTTTTTCCTTCAAATATTATTCCATTTTTTCATCATCCTTTCTGTGTTTAAAATGTCAAAACATTCTTTCCTTTTCCTAAATATCACAGTACCCTAATGTTACAGCACTGCAGAGTGCCACAAACTTGAACAAATGGCCCTAACATATTGTTCAGGAAGTGGCTCTTCTATTTCAAGCTATCTCTCCCCTGGAGATAGGAGGAAAAGACTGCATATTTACTCACAAGTCAATTCCATCTGTTTGCGATTAAGTTTGGCTAGTTCTTAAATTCAATATTAAATCTCTTTGAGCCCAACAGTTTGTGAACTCATGGTTGATGGAATATCTAAATGGGATACTATAATGTGAAGACTGTTTGTCAATCTGGTGTGAGCTGCTGCTCTGTGCAGGGTGCCACAGCATCTGATGCTAACTGGGACTGAACAGGAGCTCCTGTACAAATGCTTTATCAGCAATCATGTCAACTCTATTTCAAGGTGAGAAATCCAAAGAGCAATTTAGCTGTCATCCAGATATGCTTTCATTGAAAATTTTCAATTGATTACAGACTGGAAGGATGATTGAATAATTGCGCAGAGCACAGATAAAAAGATGCAACTGCCTGCAAGGTGCTTAGTATGCTGGTCAGTGACTTTTTAGCACACCTGTCCTTTAAAGCACATTGTGCCAAATCATACGTAAATCATATTTTATGTTGTTTTCATTTGAGTCGACTGCCCTGTTCTGACGCTCAGCATTTCAGTTTAACCTATGTCTGTTTTGGGAGCTACAGCATTCGCACTAATTATCACTGACCAGATGTTCTATCTTCTCTCTGAGTATTCTGGACTGTGTTCCGTCATGCCATATTCTTCCATGCAATCATGTTGTATTTGCTTAATATCCTTTATAAACAAATACATAATCCAAGTGTTTTATGCTATATTGTTCAAAAAGACTGAGAAATAATCTCAGCATCTGTAAAAAGTCACAATATTCTGCAGAGCAGCTGTATACAGTGATAGCATTATATACAAAGCAATTGTACTACAAGAGTATTCTGAGCAGTTAACAGAAAATAATAGAATGCAAGTTTTCTGGACTGTCCTTAACTATAAATACCACTTCCATATAAAATGCATATAACATCACAAGGAAATATCCCAACAGTATATCAGGTGTAAATTGCCAACATCACAAATTAAGCCAAGAAGTTATATTTTAAATACAGAGGACTCATCATACATGAGATTGCATTATTACAGGTTGAAAGAGAAGGTACCTCAGATTCCTAGAACATTGTGCAGGCACATATGTAATTAGAAATGTGTAAACAGCCATTATATTTCAGATAAAACCATACAGATCTCATATTATAGATTAATAGCAAATAATGTTGGTTCATGTAGATAGCACACTGTGAGTAAATAATGACAAAATGCAACATACACAAGAACAGATATTATATATCTCAGAAATGAAGATATACCTCGTCACAAATGAAAAGCAGGAACCATGCAAATGTGCACGTTTCAACTCACAAGGCACACAGACAGAGCCCACATTAAAACTTATCAATGCAAAACATGCAAAAGGAATGTTGCAGGTCACACAAAGATGAATTCATTACATGTAATTATTCACAGCAATTCATGGTATTAAAATACACTGGTGGCACATGAGAAACTAATGTAGATTGGAATGCCATATGCAAATAAGGAACTAATACCACAGCGCATAAATATCTACTTTTAGCATATCCTGTGCAAATAGGGAACTGTACATCACTTGTGATTTTATGGATGCCACATCCTTATGTCAATATACAGACCGAGTCATGCATAAACATATTGACAGCATGTCTGGGTAAAATGCTGTAATAATTCATCAAGTGTAAAGAAACAAATAGTACAAATTTTACAAGTAAAGATGGAACTACATGTATAAAAAAGCACATCATATACAAAGACATCAGGTGCAGAAAGTTGGCATACAAATTAGGGCAGCAGATACTGTTAACAGACAAAACACATGACCTATATCTGAAGAGATGGCAGAAATCTGTTAATAAACAGATAGTACATTGCATATATTGATAGAGATGGCACATCACTTGAAAATATTAACAGGTAGCCATCATGTATATTCTAATAGCTATCATTATAAAGTTAGTCCTGAGAGTGGAATGGCAACTGTCATGGGGATTTTAACCTACATATTGGTGAAATCAAGTTGGTCGAGGCAGCCTTGAGAAGAAGCTCACAAAATGCATTTGTGACAGTAAGTTGGGAAACCTTCGCAGGGGCATGCCATCTTAGATCTGGCCATGTAAAATGAGAAAGGTCATATTAATTCTTTCATGACTTGAGATCCTCTTGAAAAGAGGAATCATAATAGTGTTGAATTCTAATAAGGATGAAAATAAGGCCCAAAAGAAGTGTGCTATATACTGAAACAAAGGAGATTCCAATGAGGCGAGAAACAAATTAGTGTGGGAGCACAGCCTACAAGGTGGAATAGATGGACTTTCAAAATGATTTTTCAGTGCTCCACAAAAGTATATTCCAGTTAAAAGGAAGGTAAGGGGAGAGATAGTCTGGGGGATAAGTAAGGAAATAAAGGAAGGCATCAAATTAAAAGCTGATACATTCAGACTGGCCAAGAGTAGTGGAAATGTAGAGGACTAGGAATACTTTAAGCAACACAAAAAGGAAGGATAGATTATGAAAGTAAATTAGCACATTTTAAAACAGTAATTTTTTTCTTATAAAAACATAAAGCAGAAAAGCACGACTAAAATAAATATAAGTCCCTGAGAAGATGAGAAGGAGGAATAATTAATGGGTAATGCAATTTCTTTACACTTGATGAGTTATCTCAGTATTTTACACAGATGTTCTGCCAAGACACTGAACTATTTTGCATATGTCCTCACAGTTGAAGGCACAGGTAATATGTCAAACATTCATGTTAAGGAAGTGAGGGGAGATGAGGACCCCTATGCAATTGCTATCTCTAAAAGGTTAGTGTGAAGCAAACTAATGGGCTTAAAGGTAGATAAGTCTTCTGATCTTAATGGAATGCATCCAAGGGTGCTTAAAGAAATGCTGAACGTTATAGAGGATGCACAATTGGTAATTTACCAAAATTCTCTGGATTCTGGCAGATTGGAAGACAGCAAAAGTAATTGCACTGTTTAAAAAAAAGGGAGGTAGACAAAAGGCACGTATTGGACAGTTAGCTAAACAATTGGGAAAATGTTTGATATTATCATTAAGAAATAGCGAGCCATCTGAATAGAAACTGTTCCATCATGGATTCAGGAAGGGAACATCATCTTTAACTAATTCACTGAAATCTTTTGAAGATATAATAAGCACAGTGGATAGATGGGAGATAGTTATGATAAGATGCTGCACCAGACTTCTGCAAAAGGATCTATGGAGTTGGGGGTAATTTATTGGCATATATAGAGGATTGGTAGATAAGAGTTGGGATATATAGGTGTTTCTCTGGTTGGCAATCAGTAAGATGCCACAGGGGGTCAGTGGTGGGCTCACAACTGTTCACAATACTGTATACATAAATGATTTGGAGGAGCGGACTGAGTGTTATGTATCTAATTCTGCTGATGACACTAACTTAAGTGGAAAAGCAAACTGTATAGAGGCCACAGAGAGATATAGGGATATTGTGAGCGGGCAAAGGTCTGGCTGATGGAGTTTACAACACTGGTAAACATGAGATTATCGAATTTTGGGGGGAAAAAAGTAAATCGGACTATCATTTAAATGGTGAAAGATTGCAGCATGCTCTTGTGCAGAAAAAAAACATGGGAATGCTTGCATGTGAATCACAAGAAGTTAGTTTGCAGGTGCTCCAGGCAATCAAGAAGGAAAATCAGATATTGACCTCCATTGCCAGAGGGATTGAATTTAAAAGCAGAGGGGTTCTGGTGCAACTACACAGGATACTGGTGTGGCCACACCTAGAGTACTGGGTGCAATTCTGGTCTCCTTATTTGAGAACGGAAAGATGTACTAGCTTCGGAGGCTTCTGGAAATGAAGGGGTTATCTTATGAGGAGAAATTGGGTTAGTATAGCCTGGGGCTATACTAATTGGAGTTTGGAAGGATGAAGTGAGATCTTGTAAAGATGTAAAATGATGAAAGAAGTAGAGAAGTTAGGAGCAGGGAGGTTGTTCCCTCTGGCAGGTGACACAAGCTTGAGGGGATACAGCCTCATAATAAGGAGGAACTGCTCCCCACCCCCACCCCACCACCCCCCCCCCCCCGAGAGTTGGGAATGTGTGGAATTCTCTGCCCAAAGAAACAGCAAAGGCCACATTATTGAATATATTTAAAATACACATGGAGAGATTTTTGAATATGAGGGGAATTAAGATTTAAGGAGAATGAGTGGGTGGGTGGAGCTGAGTTCACAGGCCAACCAGCCATGATTTTATTGAATGTTGGAGCTGGTTTGATGGGCTGAATGGCTAACTCCTGCTCCTAGTTATGTTTTAATTTCATGAACAAAGTGACTCATCCCATCACGCGGCATGTCAGATGTACGTATACCGGCAGACGATCCAGGTTTAAAACACATAATGTTTACAAGGCAGCACCCAAGATGATCCAGCTAAGGATATATCTCATACTAATAAACAGAGGTCTAAAACACATCATGGTTACAAGGCAGCACCCAAGATGTAGATATAGAATTGGCATATTATGTGCAAACATACAACTAATTAGTCACAGTAAATGACACATCAATTCATCCAGCATTTAAATTCAAACAGCATGCAACATAAATTATACTGATGGTATCAGAAGATAATATTGATTTATTATTTTTTTTATTTTTAATTTTTTTATTATGCATATGAAAATACAGGTCTTATGTCAAATGCACTTAATGGAGTATCCTCTTGCAAATGGCAGAGACTTTGTATTCAAATAAAGCTACAATTTATGTATTTAGAGGGAATCAAGTGAAAAAAACCTTAGTACATACATTCAATGCTCTCACAGACATCAACAACAACTTGTATTTATATTGCATAGTTACTGCAAGGACATAAAAGCCATGATAGGATGCAAATAGAAGGATATTTAAAATCTGAATTGATGGCAGACGGAACCAATGAAGGCCAGTGAGGATGAGAAAATGAGATATCACCAGTGTTTGGAGGATCTCATGTTCCTGGTGGGTGGAGAATGTCTGACAGGCCAGGGAGGGACGTCAGAGAGGACTGGAGTCGACAAAGGCATGGGTGAAATGGGTGAAAGCTTCAGCAGTAGAGGTAAAGCAAGGTCAGAGGCCAGCAGCATCAGAAACAGGCAATCGCTGTGATAAAGGAAGTACAATCAGAAATTCAGCTTGGTAAAATAGGATGCTAAGGTTGTAAGCAAAATAGATCTGTAACACTGCAGTTGGGTGGAGGGAGGGAATTTGCAGTGGGGCTGAAGATACTGACCTCTTTTTGTGGACACATTGGTTAAGATAAAAATCACGGTGCAGCCCATCCAAGAATGGTACCACTTAAACACACACAGTGTAAACAGTATAAAGAGTAAACACGCATGCTCCTCAAATTCAAACTTTTTGCATCGAGATCACACATTGCTAATCACTAAGGGCCAGGAAGGAATCGCAGCGCAAGTTTTATGAAGATCATGAGAGGCTTCCTCAGTTCTATCAACTGATCTTTCCAAGTCTTGTGCCCAGAACACACCCTCTATTTCGGCCACCAGGAACAAGATTGCCACTACCAGCTCTTTCCCCTGTGGCAATGTCCACTGTGAAGGCAATCTCCACTGCCCTGCCCTCATCAGTCCTCCTCGTCACCTCTCTGTCTTCCCACACCACTGTACAAAGGGAGGTGACATCAGGGTGCATTGGTGTGGTTCTGAGCTTTGGGATGTGATACATGCAAAACATTTTTAAACCATGAAACAAACCTCTGGTATAAATGGCAAGCTGAATGTTTTGTTGTTTGTCTGCATGCTCTAGTTCTGGCGGGTGAATTCCATCTGGTCAGCATCAATCTGCCTGCTTAGTGAGAACAGACGGCCAGAGCTATTTATAGCTGGCTAGGACCCCTCAAGAGACTAAATATTTTCAGAGAAATACCAGGAAGTTGGGCTCATTTAGGTTAAACCACACGGCTCTATATTTTACACATGTCATCAGTTGGAGCAGGGAACCTTGGCCTCCCTGTACAGTGAAGAATTATTTTAGTCTGCTCTCTGTAGAATACATTACAACTGTGAAAACTAGCTTTCAAACTTAACACCCTTTTGAGGTTTATTCCAGTAAAACTGCCTATATTGACTGAAAACCACCGATATAATGAAAACGGATATTTTGACTGAACAAAAATTGCTGTCCGAGATGTGTTGAAGAATTAAGTACACTAATCTCTTGGAATGGTCAAAGAAAAAGACATTAAATGTCTCTGAAGATAATTAGGGATTAAACTATATACCATATGTTTCTCCAGCAAATTGCTAACACATTATTGTTTGCTCATGCGATTATAAAATGGCTGTTTTAAATGCTGCATCACATTTTATATGGACAATTTTTTTTATCTCTGTTGTCACATAATCAGTAACATCTGGATGAGATGTCCCTATTACAACGCTGTCTGGTGTCTGTATGCAGATGCACATCTGCAGATAATTTGGTCAATAGACTCCAAATCCAAATGCCATGGCTGTAGCAGCATTGATGTATTCAATGACGAGAATACTTCTTTCTATTCTTCGTGTAGAGAAAATTTATGGCTAAAAATAAACCTGTTTTTCCCCTGTAAAGCTTGCAACTCTTTGTGGCCAGTGTGCTAGAGCTGCTGTCTCATGAGTCCATCGACCAAGATTCAATCCTCGTGGCTGGTGTGAAGTTTTCAAATTCTCCCTGTAATGGTGTAGGGTTTCCCAAGGTGCTCCAGTTCCCTCCCCCCTCCGTTTTGCAAGGCTCGCAAATTAGTAGGTTAATAGCTCAAAGTAAATTGTTCTTAGAATATTGAGATGGGTTGTAGAATTGATGGGAATTTATGGAGAATTGGTTAGAGGGAAAATTAGTGAGCTAGAAGAGACTTGATAGGACAAATGGCCTCATCAGAAACATGTAATTACCAAAAGCATTTTAGCAAAACCTCAGAGTTATTTTGCTGTTACTGTGCTTGGTGTAGATTTAGGATGTTTTTACACACACAACTCACACAATCATTAACATTTCCTATACTGTTTCTAATATTGTAACAGTGACTGTGGTTCAGAAAATAATAATAATTGTTGTCAGATCAATATATGAATGGAAGTGTTTAAAAATGGAGCCTTTCACAGAGCACCTCGCGATGATGTGCAGAGAAATAGTGACCCAGCAGCTACCGAAAGCAGAATAACAGCAGGTGATTCAACACAAGTTTGACATTTTCCATTAACCCCTCAAGACTATATATATATAAACCCATCCCCTTCATTCAAATCTACCATTAATTATTTATTTTTTTCTGATTTAAAAAAAACAGTAATCAAGGGCAAAGGTGTTTTCCATAAAGAAGTCTTTTCACAGAAAATAGCAGTATGATGTTTCAGCACAGACTAGAAGGGCTGAATGGCCTATTTTCTGTGCTGCAGTGTTCTATGGTTCTAAGAGTCACAAGCCAAGAGACCTTGAGTACAAAGCCGTGGTAAAAGAGTAAGTCAGATGAATCAAACTTGTAGCACTTGGTCCTTGGCCCTGAAGACCACTGGTCTTCAAATGCACATCAAAGCACTATTTCAACGTGATGTCTTCTGCTTCTTCTACACTTTCAAACAGCGAGTTGCAGCTTTTTGTTTCTCCTACAGAATCCTATGGGATGGAAACAGCTCATGACTTGCTCCATGAAAGGCTGTACAATCAGTCCCACTCCGCTACTCCTGTTTGAGGATGGCGAATGATCCTACTGGATATTCTGCTTCCACTTGCATATCATTCTTGTTTGGTTGGCAATGTTTTCTTTATTGAGGCTTCTACTTTCTAAGTCTGTGGTCGCGATCACCAGTCAAAAGCTTGCATGGTTCAGCTTCCTTACTTAGATCTCCCATGCCCATGCTCTTAGTGGGTAATCTATCTGTTCCTCATGAATTTTATGCGACATCTTTCTCACCACTCTGATACCACCCCAAGGCAAATTTTGGGTGCCCACTCACTAAGGCTGATTTTTGTAAAGGGCTATCCGAGTAAGTACTTGTGAGGGATGTCCATTCTAAATATTGAACTTAATTGTTTATTGTCAGGTGTAGCCAGGGTCAGCATGCCACCCAGGCATGTCAACTTGTACTCAAGTTCAGCAGGCAATGCATAATAAAGTGCAGGATGTGGTGCTGCAGTAAGTCAATGAGTGCAGGGAACAAAGTACAGTGAAAACAGTGCAAGGGCATCATCTTTTACGGAGAAGAGGCTCATTTAAGGGTCTGCTAACAGCAGAAAATGAACCCTCTTCCTGCTAGGAATCTGTCAGGTGAGATGACCGTGGGACAAGGATAGACGGTAAATGTTGTGGCTGGGGTGCCCATGATTAAGCATAGGGGAAAGAAGTTTGAGTTTGGACAACCTGCTAAGATAGCAGGCTCAAGGATGAGACCAATTTCTCAGTGACTATGCTTGCAGCCCCCAACTGCAAGATGGATCTAAGTCACTGCAAATAGAGTGGGCAGCTAATCGATCAAGTGTTAGATCAAACGCAAGATAAGATAATCACCAAATCTGGGATACTCAGTATTCCTTCGGAGCTGGGAAACCAAACTATTGGAAAGCAGAGGAGCTGAAATGCTTTGTGTTGTACAACTGCTAAATCCTGAAAAGCCTGAAATGTAGACATGGTGAGGATTCAGATATACTTTATATCAGGGATGACATTTAAGCACTTATTATTCTGTACTGACTGGTCAGGTCACTCGTCTGAGTGCTATGGTACCATGTAACCCAGTTCTACCTGTCACATGGCCGGTGTGGAGAGTGGCTAGATACCCTGCAGGATGACAAAAAAAACCTGTCAAAGGGTGGAAGAACCCTCTCGAAGGGTCAACAGCCATCCAGCAAACATAAAGAGCAAAAAGGGGATCCCTTGCATCAAAGCTTGTTCTGGTCATTGACTGCAGCAGAACTTCCCCCAGCCGCCTTGGACTTCACCATGCTGCTGGATCTGGGAAGGGATGTCAAGAGGGTGGGTCTGGGCTGTGCAACCCCTATTCACCTAAATCCATTCACACACATGCTGTTCCTTTCTGAGGAGTGGGATATCCTCATACCAAACCCCACAAACAATCACCATCCTAAGGGATGGATAGGCAGAATTTTGTATTGAACTTTAACACATTTAACTCTTCACATTTGGTTTCTCCAATCACATGTAAATGAAGTTCCAATCTTGGTATTTCAAGTCAGTCACCTGGAATCAATTCTATACACTGTTATCCAACCACACCAACCAAACACCCCCTACATATAATCAAATGGCGCCGCCCAAACAGAAACACTATCAATAAGAAATTTGAAGTGTTGCATCTTGTTCAGAGTAAACTTTATATAAAATTCTGCCCAAGTTTATTCAAGGTCTGTGATGTAAGCTCTTTGGGAAACAGTACAGCTCTTCAGTTGCCTTGTACAAAACATGAAGGACAGTATTCTGTTCGAGAACTAACCCTGATCTGTATCGCTTTTTTGAGCTAATCTTAACAAAGTTGTCATCCTTGAGATTACATTGAAATATAAGAAAAAGACAGGCACATAAAGACCCATTTGTCCGAAGAGAAGAAAAAATAGACAAGCTCATTCCATAGGAACATTTTGAAAACAAATTTAAATGGATAGCCAGCCAATTTTCCTATTACAATGCATACTATGAATTGGACCAGTGATTGTTGTCAAAGACTCCCTCACACACCAGTCAACACCAGATCAACACTGAAACAACAACCGATCTCAAATAGGACAGACCTATAGTACAAATTAAGTTTATGCCATGCAACTCCTGCAACACTTTCCCCATTCGTTATGCACCTTGTAAAGCTATACAGGATAACATTGTGGAAGCCACCTTCTGTGGGATTCAGTCAATGATATTTTTTTTTAATTGATCTCTGGATGAGGTCCAGAGGAAACATCACATCTGGGATTCGAACTGGAGAAAGGGATTAGATCTGGCCTGAGTTTCAGGAAAGGATCTGAAGATATATTATTCCCAGGGATTTGACCCAGAAATGGAGAATAATCAAGGAATAGAATTGGAGACTGATTATTTGCAGGTTTTGCCCAGAGACTCAATCCAGAAATTGCTGAGGCTTAGAAATTGGACCAAGAGACATTAGGATAGTGCAGATGAACCAGTCTCCGGGAATGAATATTCTATGAGCGTTCATGGAAATGTTGTTTCTCCCCAGACAAGACACATGGGCTGGTTAAGTGCTTGGGTTTCAACATGTCCTAATATTTTGACACGGGGCTTGTTCATTCCACAATTGTGCCGAGGGACTGCTTTTTAACTGGGACACCACCCAACAGTGGGATATTCCCAAGGTACAGATCCATTTGCTAGTTATACCCTGGGTCAGTTTTTTTTTGACTGACACTACACCCAGCGGCTGGACCTGTGGACTAGTTATTCCCTGGGATTGATCGCAGAGGATGGCCCCAGGGGCTAGTTATTCCCTGGGACTGGACCCAGGGGTTAGTTCTTCCCGGGGATTGGTTCCTCCCTGAGATGGGACCCAGGAGTTGGTTATTCCACGGGACTGGATCCGAGGGCCAGTTAATTCCTAGCCCTTTTCACATTGGCTAACCGATAAATTGGCAGATCAACGAACCGGTTCAAAATAGTGTTTTTGCCGTTCACGCTGATTAACCGGTTCTCTGCGCCCTTTCGCACTCACCACCCGGTCTCTCAGAGCAAGTCCTCCAGCGCTAAGGTCTTGCCTACCCCCTGTCCCGTTCAGACTGAGCTAACCGCTCCGCCGATTAGAGTCAAATTGGTGACCCTCCCGAGGCGGTTCATCCCCAAGGTTTGCGAGCGTTCACAACTGCCTGTTACCCGGTAGATTGGGTTGAAGTGCCAGTGTGAATGGGGCTCCTGAGGCGGGACCCCGGGGAGCCGGTTCATCCCCGGGACCCGGGGGGAGGGCGAGCGCTGGGCTGTTTTACAACTAGTTCCTCTGGTCGTTCCCGTCGGCTGCAGCTGCACAGCACTCGAGGTCGAGGCTGTCCGTGTGGCCTGCCCGGCAATCGGCTGGAGCTGCGGGGGTCCCGGCAGCGCCTGCCCGCCCCCACCACCCCCACCCCGGCCCCGGCCTCACCTTGCTGCGGATCTGGCCCGAGGTGGACACTTTGCGGATCAGTTTCTGTGCCGATTCGTGCTCGGCCTCGCTGTCCGATGACTCGTCTCCAACCGTACTCCCGCTGGCGAGCCGTTCCCGAGCCCCCAACTCGCACCCAGACCCGGCGGCCTGCGCTTCCCGAGCCGCCATCATCACCGCAGCAACCGGGCCTCGGCTGAACGCAGTCGCCAGGGGGAGCCCGGGAGCCGACAGCGCGGGTAACCGCCACCAGGGGGAGCCCGAGACCTGACAGCGCGGAGAAACTAAGCAGGTCAAACAGTGTCCTTCATAGAGCAAAGGTTAAAAATACCGAACCAGCGTTTCGGGCTTAAGCCCTTCATCAAGGTGTGGGAAAACGTTGGCAGGCGTCTGAACAAAAGAGAAGGGGAGGGTTGCACATTGCAAAGGCTACTGGGATGTCTCTGTCACTGGTGCGGACCGAGTGAAGGTGCTCAGTGCCCCGATCTCCCCGTCTGCACCCAGTCTCTCCGACCTAGGGAGCACCGGATGCAGTAAATCAATCCTGTGGACACATACATTGTTGCTTCACTTGAAAGGCCTGTTTGGGGTGTTACGAGCCCAGAGGACCCCAAAACCCAGCTGCAATAGATATTCACCAAGACAAATGGTTACTTAAACAAAAGTTGCTTTTAATTATCTTTAAACATGAAAACAGAGACACACTTTAGCTTACTTAACCTAACTTAACCCCCTTCTAATTCTAAGCACACGTGTGTATGTAATGTGTGTGTAAGTTCAGAAAAGTTCTTTGGTTTACAGTCCAATCTCACTTCTCACTCCTCCAAGTTCACTGGTTGCAGGCAATTCTTATATTGTGTACAGAATTTAACATTTATAAAGTTTACCAGGCTTTGGTGCTTGAAAGGTAAATGGTTACCACACAGGAAGGTTCTTGTCAGTTTTCAGAGAGAGATTTGTTGTTCCAGGACATCCACAACTGATGTACTTTCATCAGTCACCTCAGTATCTTACTGACGAAACTTGCCCCTTCAGGGTTCTCCAAAGGATAACCTCTTTCTTTCAGATCACCACAGAGTTCCTTTTTGTTTCACTTATTTCAAGTGAAACATTAGATAGCCAGTCCTCTCCTCTTGCTTGAACCACAAGAGCTTTGACCAGGCCATCTTCCAAATGGGCTTTCCACAAGCTTGCCAGCTTGTTTTGTTCCAGTGCTGGCTGTAACAATCTAAAATGATCTCTGTGTGTGTCTCTCTCTCTTCCCCTCTCTTTCTGAGAAAAAAGCCTGTTTGACCCTCTCTGCTTGCAAAACCACATGACCCTCTTCAAACAACAAGTTCTCTTCCAGACAATCTGCGGCCCCAACAAGATCTTTCATCTGATGACTTTTGTAAACAACAATCCATTAGTGAAGTCTCTTGTGCACTCTTCAAAGCTCTTCCAAAAGCTGTGGAACTGATATGTCTAGCTGGGGCAGAGCTCCATTATTTTAATGATCTGTTTTAAAGTGTTTGTATGTAACTTACTCTAACAAACCTTTCCTAATTTATCTCCCAAAAACATTTCTATATACTCTGTCACAGGGGTCATGGACAGCAGTGAGGGAGGAGGTGTGGCACCCCCTGCAGCCGCAGGGGAAGGTGTTGGAGGGAATGGGGGTGTGATTGGTGGGGAGGGATGAGTGCATGAGAGAGTCACGGAAGGAGCGGTCCCTACAGATGCTCCTGACACCACAGCTGCCGGCCCGACAGAACTCCCGACGCTGCAAATGCTAACCTAGACCCCAGCCACCGACTCACTAGAGCCCTCGATGCTTCGACCACTGACTCCAGCAAAGGACATCCCAACGCTAATGCTTCAACTCCCACCCAACCCCTGGCCACCCACAGGCTGATGCTTCCCATCCTGACTCCATCCACATGGATCCCGACACTCCGACTCTCGCTGCTGGATCCCACTCACTCATCTCCCTCACTACTCCTTATCCTTCTTTAGCCCCCTACACCTCTCCCTACTCCACCCCCTTTCCCCCCTATTTTCCCCACCTCCTTCATCCTTAGACCTCATCTTCCCTCCTCCCCTTTCTGGTTACCCCCCACCCTCCTCCACCTCCCCCTCTGACACCCCCATCCCACCTCTGACCTCTCCAATCTTCCCCCATTCCTCCTCATACTCCTCCTTCCAATTTTCCCCACCTTCCATCTCCACCCTCAGACCTACCCAACCATCCACCTCCCCTCAACATCCTCCACAACACTGATTTCCCACTCTGTTCTCTGCTTGGTCTATACTCTTCTCCATGGATTGTCACCTTGAGTTGGTGGAGAAGTTTGTGTGGTCCTGAGATCCTGAGAGTGATGCCGTCTGGAGCTAATGCCATGATGATGGTCTTTACTATCCCCTCTGATCTTCTCCTCTTTGAGACGGAACACTTGGTCCTCAGTAGAGGCCTCACCTTCATCACCCTCTGCCCACACCTCAATAAGTTCCACGCACACCACAATGCCAAACTCTTCTTCCGTCACCTCCGCCTCCGGCCTCACTTCTATGATGGTGACTCTTCACCATCCCCCCGCCCCCACCCAAGACCCCTTCTCCC
Organism: Narcine bancroftii; assembly: GCF_036971445.1. NCBI lineage: Eukaryota > Metazoa > Chordata > Chondrichthyes > Torpediniformes > Narcinidae > Narcine > Narcine bancroftii. The sequence goes on from NC_091477.1 coordinate 76,332,159, forward strand.
ATTTTAATTCCTCTTCCTCCTCCTGGACATCTCGCCCTAGCCAGCTGCCCGCTCTGGTCACTTTTATTTCCAACTGACATCGAGACATAAACTGTGTCAAATTCAGCACCCCTCTCTCGTATTCCACCCCTCACCTCCTCTTGTTCGGGTTCATGTGGGTCCCACAGGTTAAGAACCAGACCAAAGTTGAGGTACAACAGGGTCAATATGCTAGGCAAACCTATACACACACACAATACGCAAGGGGTAAATGTGCACTTCAGATAACGAGGGAGGAAACGACAGAAACTGGGGGGAATTATATGCACATTCAACAGTTAGGATCAAGGTGATACTACTTGCCCCCACCCCTTGACTGGAATGGACACGGCTCTTGCTACTGAACCTTGGGAATCACCCCAGCCAGTGTGAAAGGTGCTACTTACATGCCACAAGGAGTCTAAAGTGGCAGAACAAAGGGGCACATGGTTCTCTATAGTTCTCCAGGCAGTACTGGGGGGGGCAATCACTAGGGGCAGGCTGGGCCCCATTGGTTGTTGTGGCCAATGGTTTGAAGCCGAGTGTAGGGGCTCAGCAGGGGTCAGCCGATGTGATTCACTTGGGCCAATTGGGTGAAGGTCAGGCCTGAGTCTGGGCAGGCTGCCTGGACTGCAGCACCTGGTGATTTAGGTGGGCCAATCGCAAGGGTTATCTTGATGGCTTGGGGTAAGTCTTTGACCCTGATTGACAGGTAGTGTGTCCTCCAAACAGGAGTGCATCAGTGCCACCAGGTGGTGGATGCTGCCTACCTCCTCAGAAGGGTCTGTCCTCTGCAACAATCCCAACCTCACCATCAAACCTGTGGATAAGGGTGGTGCAGTTGTGGTCTGGTGTACTGACCTCTACCTTGCTGACACTAGATGACACGTCTCAGACATGTCTTCCTATCGATCCCTCCCATAGGGCCTCACCACAGCACATCAAGCTACTGACTCCAACCACATCACCTCTGATCATTCCTCCACCCACTACCCTCGCCAAAACGGCCACCAACCTCATTGTCTCCCATCCCGGCGTTGCTTGTTTCTAACTTCTACCCAAGATACACAAACCCAACCATCCAGGCAGACCCATTGTCTCCGCTTGCTCTTATCCCACCAAACTAGTTTAATCTTACCTTGACTCTATTTTTTCTCCCCTGGTCTAATTCCTCCTCAACTACATCTGCAATACCTCACATGCCTTCCATCTTTTCAATGACTTCAGATTCCCCAAACTGGACTGCCTCATTTTCACAATGGATGTCCAATACCTTTGTACCTCTATTTTCCATGCAGAAGATCTTAAAGCACTTCTTTCTGGACCAGAGACCTGACAAGACACCTTCTACCACCACCCTCCTCTACCTGGCAGAACGTCCTCACTCTAAACAACTTCTCCTGTAACTCATTTCACTTCCTCCAAATCAAAAGAGTAGCCATGGGTACCCACGTGCCTGCCTGTTGTTGGGCTTTGTGGAGCAATCAATGGTGCAAGTCCAAGCAGGCAAGACACCTCAACTCTTCCTCCGGTATTTCGATGACAATATCAGGAGTGCCTCATGGACCCGCAATGAGCTGGTCAATTTCATCCACTTCGCGACCAACTCCCACCCCAATTTCAAATTCACCTGCTCCTTCTCCAACAACACTTTCCCCTTCCTGGATCTCTCTGTCTCCATCTCAGGAGACAAGCTTTTCACCGACCTGTAGTACAAACCCACTAACTCCCACAACTACCTTGACTACACTTCCTCACACCCTGTCCCCTGCAAGGATTCTATCCCCTTCTGTCAATTGTTCCGTCTCTGCCACATCTGATTCCAAGATGAGGACTTCCAATCCAGATCTTCTGAAATGTCTGCCTTCTTCCACAAACATGGCTTCCCCTCTACCACCATCAACTCAGCCCTTACCCACATCTCCACCATTTCTCTCTCATCTTCCCTGAGATCCTCTGCTCTCAGATGCAACAAACATAGAATCCCCCTTGTCCTCATCTACCACCCCCACCAGCCTCCTTATCCAACACATTATCTTCTAGAATTTCCATTTGGACCACTCCCTCTGTGACTCCCTCATGCACTCATGCCTCCCCACCAATTACACTCCCTGGCACCTTCCTCTGTAGCCCCAGGAGGTGCCACACTTCCGCCCGCACCTCCTCCCTCACCACGGTCTGGGGCCCCAAAGAGGCCTTTCAAAGTGAGGCAACACTTAATATGCATATATGCAGGCCTGATTTACTGCATCTGGTGCTCCCATTGTGACCTCCTCGACATCGGAGAGACTGAGCGCAGACTGGGAGATCGCTTCGTTGAGCACCTTCGCTCCGCTCACACCAGGGTCAGAGACTTCCCAGTAATGAACCATTTCATTTCTATGTCATGCTCACAAGGCCAAGGCCTTATGTAATAACCCACTCTGACCACCCGCAAATTGGAGGAACAACACCTGATTTTCTGCTTGGGCACTCTCTAGCATCGACTTTTCTGGTTTTTGTTAACCTCCTCTGCTCTTCCCCCCTTCCCTTCCCCCTTTCTAGTTCTTCTCCCTTCACCCAGTCATCCCTCCTCCCCTTGATTGCTGCTGTCCCCTCCCTCCCTTTTCCACCCATCACCTGCTGCCTTTGTGACCACACCTCTCCCCCCCCCCCCTACTCTCTTGTTTGGATGCCTGCCAACATTTTCCCATACTATGATGGCGGGCTCAAGCTCTAAACATCGGTTATATATTTTTACCTTTGCTGTATAAAGGACACTGCTTGACCTGCTGAGTTTATCCAGCTTTGGGTTTTTACTTCAACCACAGTGTCTGCAAATTTTCGTGTTTACGCAGTACAGGAACCCACCACCAGGGGGTCCAAGACCCCACAATATGTGAAATCACCACTGGAGAACTGAGTGCGGAGAACTGCCACTGGGGGGAGGGAACCGCCACCAGGGAGAGCCGAGTGCCCACAGTGCTTGGAACCGCCACCAGAGGGAGCCGAGTGCCCACAGTGTGGGGAACTTTGTCCAGAATGGTCTCAACAATTTTTCCAGTTAGCCAGGGGTTTGTATTATGGATTTGACCCTGATTCCAGCTTTCAATTTCCTCTCTCAACTCATGCTGAGATCCCACAAAATCGGTGCCATTGTCAGATCATAGTTCTTTCACTTGACCACGTCTGGCTGTAAAATGCTGAAGGGCATTGATGAAAGAGTCTGTCAAATGATGATGCCACTTTAAAGTGAATTGGTTTTACAGCTAAACATGTGAAAATAACAGCATCGTGCTTCAAAGCACTCCTTCCACCCTTTACTCCAAAGGGTCCAAAATTATCAAATCCAGCATATGTGAAGGGAGGGTCATCAGGAGAGACTCTGTCCAGGGGCAAATCTGCCATCTGCTGTTGGCCAGGAGTAGTATTTACATGCCAACAAACAGCACATTTTGACACAATTTTTCCTGATTGAGTCAGTGGCACCAGGAATCCAATATTTTTGGCATAGTCTGGATAACATATGGTTACAATCACCATGACCAACCTCTTCATGAGCATGTCAAAGAATTAGATCAGAAATGTGGAAATCTTTGGCCAGTATGACAGGATGTTTTATTCCTTCTGGCATTGCTGCTCTGCTAAGTCGCCCACCAACTCTTAATGTATAATTTTTCAGAATACAGTTGAGTTTAGGAATGTGGTGAGTCCTATTAACGTTCATTCCTTTTTTCAGACGAGATTTCATCTGCAAATCTCTTCTTCTGGCAAAAGCAGATGATCTCCATTTCAGCATGAGCCAGTTCAACAGTCAGACCCATTTTCCCAAATCTCAAGATTTCCTGTCACCTTTTTGAGGCAGATCTCTCTGATGGATCTCATCTAGATGAAGCTGAGCAAGAACACTGCTTGCTCATTTCCTCTACCTGCCACGACACAGAACCAGTCCTTTATGTCTGAGCATCCATGCGACTCATAGGCATATCCAGGGTACGGCAGGTTGGGCAGAGAACAGGGGGCACCACAGTCCTCGCCTTACCTGCTCAACATCCAAATCCCCAGCCCAATTATCTACATCCCAGGTGTGCAGTGCTGCACTGACGGGGCTCACTTGAGCGCCCCTGAGTACCGCTCTAGGCCGGCATCTCATCAGGCTGCTACTGGGCAGCTCCAGCACGGTTGGCATCTCACTCAATGCAGGTTGAATGTGCAAAAATGGCTGTCTTCGTCTTCCTTTCCCATAATCCCCCATGCAGCTGAAACCACTCTGCATTTCCCTGGCGCTGGTGGCTGGCAGAACAGTTCCATGTTTCATTAAAAATATTGATTAATCTTTCTTTGGCTTGGCTTCGCGGATGAAGATTTATGGAGGGGGTAAAAAGTCCACGTCAGCTGCAGGCTCGTTTGTGGCTGACCAGTCCGATGCGGGACAGGCAGACACGATTGCAGCGGTTGCAAGGGAAAATTGGTTGGTTGGGGTTGGGTGTTGGGTTTTTCCTCCTTTGCCTTTTGTCAGTGAGGTGGGCTCTGCGGTCTTCTTCAAAGGAGGCTGCTGCCCGCCAAACTGTGAGGCGCCAAGATGCACGGTTTGAGGCGTTATCAGCCCACTGGCGGTGGTCAATGTGGCAGGCACCAAGAGATTTCTTTAGGCAGTCCTTGTACCTTTTCTTTGGTGCACCTCTGTCACGGTGGCCAGTGGAGAGCTCGCCATATAATACGATCTTGGGAAGGCGATGGTCCTCCATTCTGGAGACGTGACCCATCCAGCGCAGCTGGATCTTCAGCAGCGTGGACTCGATGCTGTCGACCTCTGCCATCTCGAGTACCTCGACGTTAGGGGTGTGAGCGCTCCAATGGATGTTGAGGATGGAGCGGAGACAACGCTGGTGGAAGCGTTCTAGGAGCCGTAGGTGGTGCCGGTAGAGGACCCATGATTCGGAGCCGAACAGGAGTGTGGGTATGACAACGGCTCTGTATACGCTTATCTTTGTGAGGTTTTTCAGTTGGTTGTTTTTCCAGACTCTTTTGTGTAGTCTTCCAAAGGCGCTATTTGCCTTGGCGAGTCTGTTGTCTATCTCATTGTCGATCCTTGCATCTGATGAAATGGTGCAGCCGAGATAGGTAAACTGGTTGACCGTTTTGAGTTTTGTGTGCCCGATGGAGATGTGGGGGGGCTGGTAGTCATGGTGGGGAGCTGGCTGATGGAGGACCTCAGTTTTCTTCAGGCTGACTTCCAGGCCAAACATTTTGGCAGTTTCCGCAAAGCAGGACGTCAAGCGCTGAAGAGCTGGCTCTGAATGGGCAACTAAAGCGGCATCATCTGCAAAGAGTAGTTCACGGGCAAAATAGGGTTGAACAATATATACAAATGCATGGTGTTTTTCAGTTGTAAAACAAAAATGCTATGTTTCTAATACAATGAGGACACTCAACATCTCCTCACTTGTCGGGAAGGTGCAGCAGTGACTGAACTTTCTGAGAAGACTGAAGTGGTCATAGTTACTGACCACCATTTTGCTATCCTTCTACAGGAGCTCTATCCTGGCCAGCTGCATCACAGTGTGGTACAGTTGCTGCAGAGAAATGGATCAGAGGCCAATCTACAGGACCATAAGAGTGACTAAGGAATCTATGGAGTCTCCCTCTTCCTCATCGACGTGATCTATTGGGATTGTTGTCTGAAAAGGGCACACAAAATCATTGAGGACTCCTTCCAGCCTGCACACAGCATCTTTCCGCTGCTCCTGTCAGGAAGGAGATACAGGAGGATCAGAGCCAGCACCACCAGGCTGAGGAACAGCTTCTTCCCACAGGCAGTGAGAATGCTGAATCACCAAAGGAACTGTTAACACTAACCATCCAAGACTCTCATAGTCATGAAACAATATTTATTTATTTGTATATATTAAATACTCATCCTGCATATGCATGTTTATCTGTATGTGTGCTATGTCTGATAGTATGTCTGCATGTTTTGCATCGAGGACCGGAGAATGATGTTTCATCGGGTTGTACTTGTACAATCAGAAGACAATAAACTTGACTGCTAGCAAGATTGCTGTATTTGCAAAATTGCTGCTAATAGCTAGTTGATACAGACTGATTTTAACATTTAAGAAAAAATGGGTGTAAGGGATTCTTGGATGGAAGGGGTATGAAGGGATAGGTTCCAGATACAGGTCCAGGTCGGAGGGACTAGGCAGAAAAAATATTGGTACAGACTAGAATGGCCTGTTTCTGAGCTGTATTCTTCTATGGTTCCAATGTAAATAGAATGCAGAATGGCATATGGTGTTTAATCTGAAAAAATGTGAAGTGATACACTTTGAAAATTCAAAAGGAAAATACGTGGTGAATGCTAGGGTTCTCAACAGTGCAGAGAAGCAGAAGGACCTTGAGTTCTGGTTCCGTAGATCCCTTGAAGTTGGTGTGCAAGTTGGTAGGGTGGTTTAGAGTCACCAAAGACTCTTGCAAATTTCTACAGACGTACCGTGGAGAACATTTTGAGTTGGGGCATCACTGTCAGGTATGGGGGTTCCAAAGCAGAGGACAGGAAGACTACAGAAAGTTGTGAATTCAGCCAGTGCCATTATGGGCATCAGTTTTAACTTCATTACAAGAGGTGGTGTCTTAAAAAAGCAGTCTCTATCCTCAAGAGAACAGGGGGCACCACAGTCCTCAAGAATCCCCAGCACCCAGGCCATGCTCTCTTCACACTGCTATCATCGGGAAAGAGGTACAGGAGCCTGAAGACCAGCATCCAGCAGCTCAAGGACAGCTTCTTCCTCTCCACAATTAGATTTCTGAATGGACAATGAACCACAGGCACGACCTCACTTTCTCATTTTTTTTTTGCTTTTTTTAGTGTAATTTATAGCAATATTTGCACCTGTGGCGCTGCTGCAAAACAACGCATTTTATATCATGTTCATGTCAATAAAATCTGATTCCGATCCTCCAACACCTCACTCATGGATAAAGGCATGTTAAAATGATCTGCTAGGGTCTCTCCAATTTCAACTCCTGCCTCCCTCAAGGTCTGAGGGAATACCTTGTCAGGGTCTGGGGATTTATCCACCTTTATTTGGCTTTAGAGAGCAAGTACATCGTCCTCTTTAATCTGTATAGGTTTCTTGACCTCACTGCTTGTTTGCCTCACTTCACTAGCTTCTGTGCCAATTTCCTGACTAAATTCAGGTGCAAAAAAACCATTTAAAATCTTCCTTATTTCTTTTGGCTTCATATATATCTTCAAGAGGATACATTTTGTTTCTTATTATCACCTTTGCTCTTATTACACAGTGCCTGTAGAAGCCCTTAGTATTTTCCCTTCACCATGTCTGCCAAAGAAGCCTCATGTCTTCTTTTAGCCCTCCTGATTTCATTTTTTTTCCTCTTGCACTTCTACTCAGGTACCTCATTTTCTCCCTATTGCCTATACCTACTATACATATTAACCCTCAAAAATCAAGGTCCCTGTGCATATTAACTTTGTCTTTAATCTTGCCAAAAACATACAAACTCAGTACTCTCACCTTCTAAGGCCTCCCACATACCATACACATCCTTGCCAGAAAGCAACCTGACTCAATCCACCCTTTCTAGATCCTTTCTCATTTCCTCAGAATTGGCCTTTCTCCAATTAAGAATCTCAACCTGAGTTCTAGACCTCTCCTTCTCCATAATTAACTTGAAACTAAAGGTATTTTGATCACCGGACCCAAAGTGTTCCCCTACACACACTTAGTTCCATTACCTGTCTTTGCTCGTTCCCCAATAGGAGATCCATATTGCATTTTTTAATTAGTACCTCAATATACTGATTTAGAAAACCTTCCTATGCTTTCTGTTAGAACCTTCTACACTATCCTCAAAACCGCCAACCTTCATATCATCTGCATACTTACTGATTGACCTTTCCACTTCGTTGTCCCAGTCATTCAGAAAATTCACAATGAGCAGAGTTCCCAGAACAGATCCCTACAGGACGCCACTTGTCACCAACTTCCAGGCAGAATATGTTCCATCTACCACCCTCTGCCTTCTGGAGGCATGCCAATTACAAATCTGCACAGCCTATATTCTGTGCCTGATTGCTTTCTGGATGAGCCTACCCTGGGGGGATCTTGTCAAATACCTCACTAAAATACATATACACCACATCCACCTCCCTACCTTCATAAATTTCTTTTGTCACCTCCTCTAAAATCTCACTTAGGCTCTAGAGACAGAACCTGCTCCTTACAAAGCCATGTTGACCATCCCTAAGAGGTTCTCTAAATGCTCATAAATCCTATTCCTAAGAATCGTCTCCAATAAGTTTCCCACCATTAACACGACTCGCTAGCCTATAATACCCAGGGTTCTCCCTCTTGCCTTTCTTAAACAAGAGGACTACATTTGCCATTCTCCAATCTCCGGTACCACCCCTGCAGCCAGGGAAGATGCAAAGATCATCGCCAATCCCCCCCCCCCCCACTGCCAGCAATCTCTTCCCTCCCTTTCTGTAGCAACCTGGGGTATTTCATATTTAGACCCAGGGACTTATTACCCTAATATTTTGAGAGAGATGCAGCACTTCCTCTTTTTTTTAACCTCAATACACTTCAGCACTTTAACCTGTTCTACATTGACCTGGCATTCACCAAATGGCCTCTCCCTAGTAAACACTGAACCAAAGTATTCATTTGTGACCTCCTCTGCCACCAGGCATTTGTTCCTCCCTAATTGATTCCTAAATGTCCTCACATTTCTGCTGTGCATTTCCCGGAGAACATCTGTTCTCAATTTACTCTCCCAAATTCCTACCTAATCCCATTGTAATCATCCCTTCCCCAATTAAAAACTTCCTATTTTGTCTAGTCCTAACCTTGTTCATAAATTCAGATGTATATTCATGAGTACATACATCATATCACATACAACCGAGATTCCTTTATCTTGCGGGTGCACCAGAATTAACACTAATTTGTAGTGCACAAAAAATAAACTCTACACAGTGTAAACATGTAAACAATGAACTGTAAACAGATAACAAATGTAAAAAAGATGACTGCAATACAGAGAGAACAAAAACATCAATAAAGTGCACAAGTCTTTAAATGAGTCTATGACTGAGTTTGCTGTTGAGGAGTCTGATGGTGGAGGGGGAGCAGCTGTTCCTGTACCTGGGGGTGCGAGTCTTGTGGTACCTACACCTCTTTCCTGATGGCAGCAGTGAGAACAGAGCATGTGCTGGGTGGTGTGGATCTTTGATGATTGCTGCTGCCCTCCAAAGGCAGCGTTCCCTTTAATGTAGTCATTCGTAGGGAGGGTTTTATCTGGGCTGTGTCCACTAGCTTTTGGAGGGCTTTATGCTCAGGGGTATCAGTGTTCCCCAAGTAGACTGTGATGCAGACGGTTAGCCCACTTTCCAACACACATCTATAGAAATTTTCCAGGGTTTCTGATGTCATACCGAACCTCCACATACTCCTGAGGAAATAGAGGCACTGTGCTAAAAAGGTCAGGGAGTTGTGGTTATTATCAGTGAAATGCTCACTTACCAAGAGTTCTGTCACCTGACAAGGTTCATTACCTAGTACTTGGTCCAGAAAGGCTTCTCCTCTTGTTGGCTTGTCCACATAAGGGGTTAAGAATTCTTCATGGGCACATCTGACAATTCTGCCCCATCTGAACCTTTTGCACTGAGGAGGTACCAGTCAACATTAGGGAATTTTGAAGTCTCCCTTAACAAGACCCTTGTTTTTTTTTTGCATCTTTCCAAAATCTGCCTCCCTAACTGGAGGTCATCATTGTATTTCTGCTGAACCTCCAAAATGTCTTTACCTTCAGTCTGAACGAATGCATGGTAACTATGTTAGACTAGAAATGTCAAGGCTATTGAATGTGACACCATTATGTGAGCCTTATGTTAGATTGCTTGAGTTATGATTCACTTATAGAGCAGCTTGGAAGCTAAGTTCGGGGTTTGACTGTGAAATAATTTCCAAGACAAGTTCAGTTGTATTTAAATCCTTTATTGTGAATACGCAAAACTTGCAATCTTCTTTTCTGATATTCTATGTAGTAAATTCCTAACACCAAGACTTTCATATAAAATTTAACGGGCCCTAAACGATGTTTAAATGATACCTAATGATTCAACAGAAATTGTCAACCTCTAACTTCCCCTCCTTCTGGTTTCCAGCTGCCGACGCTGGAGGTAACAGCATGTGCGTAACTCCTGCGCATGCTCCTTTAGGTCGTATGCTGGCCCCGGCTCCAAGCCGAATGCGCATGTGTACAATGATCCCTAGTCGCAGCCTTTCACCACCGGCATGCAGTCCATGGCGCATGCGCACTGGCGGATATGCTGCCGCCGCCGAGCAAACGGCGCATGCGCCACCACGCTCCGGCAGCGCTGCTGCCTCTCGCACATGCGTTGTACGAGAAAAGGCCCACGGACCCAGGAGGTGACCGCCCACGCCAGCGACAGGTAAGTGATGAGCTGAAGGCTCTTACAATCGTGATTAACTCAGTTTCTGAACTGAAGCCACGCTGTTTGTTTTTGTGCTGACACATCTTTTTCACATTGATACTTCGACATTTTAATTGGCTGCAAGGATCAGTTAACAACTAATAACCGCAGAGAAAAGAATTGTAAACACAATATCTTTTAACAGAGGTTCCAAACAATTTTCCTTATGAGAGTTGCACAGAGATAAACAGCAGGGATTGAGTTAAACTGCAATATGAAGATGAAATAAACCCCAAATTGACTCGATGCACAATCCTGAATTTAAATAAAGGGAATTATGATTGAGTAAGATTGATTGGGTGGTGTTTATGGGGGAGTTGACTGTGGATAGACAATGGAAAGCATTCACAGATCTAATGGAGAAATTGCAAAAATCGTTAATACCGGTTTGGCATAAAAAATAAACCAAAAAAGGTGACTCAACCGTGGATAACAAGGGAAATTAGAGACAGCATTAGGTCCAAAGAAAGAGCATATCAATTGGCCAAAAAAAGTACCACAACCGAAGACTGGGAGCAGTTCAAGATGCACCAAAGGAGGACAAAGGGATTAATCAAGAGAGCAAAAATAAATTACGAAAGTAAGCTTGCGGCAAATATAAAAACCGACTGCAAAAGCTTTTATAAATATGTCAAGAGGAAAAGATTGGTGAAATCCAGAGTAGGTCCTTTGCAGTCGGAATCAGGGGAATATATAATGGGGAATAAGGAAATGGCAGACCAATTACATTCTTACTTTAGTTCTGTTTTTACAAGAGAGGATACAAATAACCTCCCAAGGATGTTGGGAAACATAGAGACTAATGCAAGGGAGGAACTGAAAGAAATCTGTATCTCTCAGGACATGGTCTTGGGGAAATTGATGGGATTGAAGGCAGATAAATCCCAAGGGCCTGATAATCTACATCCTAGGGACTCAAGGAAGTGGCCATTCAGATAGCAGATGCTTTAAGAATTATTTTCCAGAACTTGATAGACTCAGGATCAGTACCCATGGATTGGAGGGTAGCTAATGTTACCCCACTATTTAAAAAGTGGGGTAGAGAAAAAGCGGGGAATTATCGGCCGGTGAGCCTTACATCAGTAGTGGGCAAAATGATGGAATCCATTATTAAGGATGTAATAGCGGAGCATATGACTAGCAGAGAAGGGATCGGACGGAGTCAACATGGATTTACAAAAGGTAAATCGTGCTTGACAAATCTATTGGAATTCTTTGAGATGGTGACAGGTAAAATAGATGGGGGAGAGCCAGTGGATGTGGTGTACCTGGACTTCCAAAAGGCCTTCGATAAGGTCCCACATAAACGACTGGCTTACAAAATCAAGGCTCATGGGATTGGGGGCAAAGTATTGATGTGGATTGAGAACTGGCTGGCAGGTAGAAGACAGAGAGTTGGGATAAATGGCTCGTTTTCTGAGTGGCAGGCGGTGACCAGTGGGGTGCCACAGGGATCTGTACTGGGACCCCAGCTGTTCACAATTTACATTCATGATATGGATGAGGGGATTGGATGTAATATCTCCAAATTTGCAGATGACACTAAGCTAGGAGGGGTTGTGTGCACAGAAGAGGGGGTCAGGAAGCTCCAGTGTGATTTGGATAAATTGAGGGACTGGGCAGATACATGGCAAATGCACTACAATGTGGATAAATGTGAGGCTATCCACTTCGGTAATACAAACCGGAGGGCAGATTACTATTTGAATGACAATAGATTAAGAGATGGGGAAGTGCAGAGAGACCTAGGGGTACTTGTACACCAGTCTCTGAAGGCAAGCACGCAGGTACAGCAAGCGGTTAAAAAGGCAAATGGTATGTTGGCCTTCATATCAAAAGGGTTTGAGTATAGGAACAAGGATACCTTACTTCAGCTGTACAGGACCTTGGTGAGACCCCACCTGGAGTGTTGTGTGCAGTTTTGGTCACCTTATCTAAGGAAGGATGTTCTTGCAATGGAGGGAGTGCAGAGGCGATTCACCAGGCTGATACCTGGAATGGCAGGAATGACTTATGAGGAAAGATTGCGCAAATTGGGATTGTACTCGCTGGAGTTTAGAAGATTGAGAGGGGATCTCATAGAGACATATAAAATTCTGGCGGGACTGGACAGAATGGATGCAGATGGGATGTTTCCAATGATGAGAAAATCCAGAACCCGGGGACATGGTTTGAGGATAATAGGCAAACCATTTGCGACTGAGATGAGGAGGAATTTCTTTACCCAGAGGGTGGTGAATCTGTGGAATTCATTGCCACAGAGGGCAGTAGAGGCAGGTTCATTAAATATATTTAAGAGGGAATTAGATCTATTTCTTCAGTATAAGGGTATTAAAGGTTACGGAGAGAAGGCGGGGACGGGGTACTGAACTTTAAGATCAGCCATGATCTCGTTGAATGGCGGAGCAGGCTCGAAGGGTCGAGACCTACTCCTGCTCCTATCTTCTATGTTTCTATGTTTCATACTGTCCTTGACCATTCTGAAGCAAAACTCGTCCTTTATATTTTCATCACCATCTCTCACGACTGAAGCAATAAACCTGATTAATATCAGAAGCCAAGGCAGCAGAATGATAGGCAGGGCCTTCAACAGGCACATCCTCATCAACCTGAGCACTTGCCTGCAAATGTAACCTAGCTACACTTTGCTGGCTGCGCAGTTCTCAGTTAATGTATCAGACTAGTTTGTTTTCAAAAATAAACACCATTCACAATAAGTTATCTACAAAAAAAATGCATTCCAAGTCCTTTCACATCTTCAGTATCATATCCACATGTTTCCTTCACTGTACATTGTTGCATTCGTTCTCCATTTAGTAGTATTGTGGCACCTTGTTGTTACTCCCCTCTGTTGTTTGAGGGACTCCCCCTCAGTCTCAGCTCCTCAATGCCCTGTAACAGAAGGACCCTAGACTGTGGTCCTTCCCCAGAAAGTCCTTGTTGTCTGCGCCAAGCCTCAGTGCATCCTGAGCAGGTACTCTTGCAGCCGAGAATGCATCAGTCAGCAGCTTTCCCTCACTGACATCTCCATTGCTGAAACACTAACAGGTTTCGGGCAGACCATAGGGCATCTTTCATAGATGTTCTTCCAGCACCTATATGTCTGTCTCTGTGTGCATCTCCAGGAACAGCCCACAAATCAGAGTCCTCTCCCACATTGCTGCTGGGGTGAACTGTGACAAGGACCCTCGCATCCTTCTCTGCACAATCTTGGCAAATCTGCATTCTGAAAAGTGGGCGACTTTCTCCATTCTACTGCAGTCATCTCAGGGATAACATGTTGTGGGTCATGTTCTGGTTGTACAGGAAGGGTCTGACCAGCAACCAGGCCAAGTTCGGGTGCTTGTTGAAGAGCACTAGCGAAGAGGCATTCTACCAGATGACCTGGACAGTCTGCTCTGGGAAGCATCCCACAGTATCCATGCCTTGACCGCCAGTGTCTGCAGAACATTCAGTGCCTGGTGGACTTGTAGTCAAAGGTATTTGTCTGGAAAAACTTCACCACATAATTGTTAAGATTATTGCATCACTGTGTTGACAAGCATTTGAACACACATTTTCCTGAACTAGTTCCTGAACATCCACAACTGTTCTTATTCCACCAGACAACTGCTTGGTTCATGGAATCCTACAATTAGATTTGTACGGAAACACCTATTCTTGAGAGGAATATTCCTGAACCACTCTGAAGTCTTGCTATGTTTGATTGGTTGATAAATAAAATCCATTTCACAATTTGGGTTCAAAGTATTTCAATTGAATTACCTTTTATTTTCAAAACTCCTACTTGGAGGAAACCAAGTGCCCACTTTCACCTTCACTCATGACATCCCCAAGACAGACAAGCTGATGCAGAAATATGTGAAACACAAAAGTCTGCAGACTTTGTGGGTTTAGAAAAAAAATGTTGGAGGAACTGTGATCTCGCAACGTGGGCTCAGGCTCGAAACATCAGTAATATACCACCTATGAATGCCGTGAGACCTGCTGAGTTCCTCCAGCATTTCTGTGCTTTTACGATGCAGAAAGGTGACTGGTCCTGTCCTCAGTGACAATCTATGAGATGTCGGTGTGAGCTCTGTGACAATAGTGCCACCTGGTGGAGTCACAGAGAGATATGGCACAGAAACACCATCCACAGAAAATGCATTGATCATCAAACACCCTTTGAAACGAATGCAACCAATAATCCTGTTTTTGTTCTCCCCACATTCTGACCTGGAGCTGCCTAACAAAACAACATTGTGATATCACCTTCATCACAAAGCACTGCAGGGGAGAAGGTCTTTTGAAATTGTTATGGATCCAGAGGACCCCAAAACCCAGCAACAATAGACATTCACCAAGACAAATGGTTACTTAAAAGTAGTTTTTAATTTTTTTTTTAAAAAACATAAAAACAGGATCAAACTTTAACTTATTACTAATTCTAAGCACACGTGTACAAAATGTGTACATGTTCAGGAAAGTTCACAATCCAATCACACTTCTCACTCTTCCAAGTTCAGGCAATTCTTGTACTGTGCATAGAATTTTAACATTTATGAATTTTCAAAAAGCTCTGATGGTTAAAATTAAATCGTTAATGCTCAGGAAGGTTTTTGTCGGTTTTCATAGAGAGATTTGTTGCTCATTGGACACACACAAACAAAATGATTTACTTCCATCAGTAACTTCAGTGTCTTGCCGAAAAAACTTGCTCTATCAGGGTTTTCCAAATGATAACCACTTCTGCAGGACACCACAGAGTTCCCCTTATTTTCCTTATTTCAGGTGAAACACTCTAGTTAGCCATTTCCTCTTGTATGGACCACAAGGGTTTTCAACAGGCTGAACTCAGAACCCATCTTCAAAATGGGGTTTTCAACCAAGCTGCCAGCTTGTCATGATGCAGACTCAAAAGCCAGTGCAGAACTGAATTCTCTCTCTCTGCTTGCAAAACTATATGACCAACCCCAGGCTCCAGACCCAATCTTTGAAAGATCTTATCAGCCTCTTGAGCACAGACTCTTCCATTTGCACCTTGTTTTGGAAATTCTTTAGCAAAGCAGTTTCATTTTCTTTGCAAAATCACTGGTGCCTGAATGTCCAGCGTGAGCAAAGCTCTTGCATTTTAAATGAGATCCCTTTTGTGAAGTGTTAATGCCTGTTTGTGAAGTGACCTACTCTCTAAACATAAGAAATGGGAGCAGGAGTCGACCATCCGGCCCGCCAAGCCTGCTCCACCATTCAATGAGATCATGGCTGATCTCCATCTTCCTGCCTCCCTCACCTCCCCCCCCCCCCCCCCCCATATCCTTACTATGTAAAAATCTATCCACCTTTATCTTAAATATATTTACTGAGGTCACCTCCACTGCTTCAATGGGGAGCAAACTCCAGATTCAACAGTAGTTTCTCATCTCTGTCCTAAATCTACCACCCAGAATCTTGAGGCTATTTCCCCAACTTCTGGTCTCCCCCACCAATGGGAATAATTTACCTACCTCTCTCTTATCTATGCCTTTCATAATTTTAAATGCTTCTTTAAGGTCCCCTCTCATTCGTCTAAATTCCAGTGAGTAGTCCCAGATAACTCAGTCTCTTCTCAGTGAAACCCTTTCATCCCTGGAATCAATCTGATGAACCTTCTCTTCACCACCTCCAAAGCCAGTGCATCTTTTTTCAAGTGAGGAGACCAGAACTGCATGCAGTCCTCTAGACACAGTCTCACCAGTACCTTGTGTAGCTCCCACTCTTAAATTAAATCTCTCTTGAAATGTAGGCATTCAATTTGCCTTCTTGATAATCTGCTGCACCTGCAAACCAACCTTTTGCAATTCATGTACAAGTCTTTCTGCATGGAAACACGCTGCAATCACTTGTCATTTAAATAATAGTCTGATCTTCTATTTTCTCTTCACATTTGAAAACATTGCACTCATTCTGCCAGACCCTTGCCCACTCACTTAACCTATCTCTCTGCAGACTCTGTATCTTATGCATAATTTGCTTTTCTGTTCAATTTAGTGTCATCAGAAAATTTAGATACATTACACTATGTCCCCTTTTCCAGATTATTTATGAACTGTATATTGTGAAGAGTTGTTCAAACCAGAAAAACACCCCTGTACCCCAACTCTCTGCTTTCTATTGGTTAACCAATTCTCTTTCCATGCTTATACATCACTCCCAACCCAATGCATCCTTATATATTCTGAACAAGTCTTTTATGTGGCATCTTATCAAACACCTTCAAGAAATCCAAGTGAGCAACAACCATCTATCGACCACACATCAAATCCTCAAAGAACTCCAGTAAATTTGTCAAACAGGACCTGACTTTGCTGAATCCATGCTGCATCTGCCTGATGGATCCATTTTGCTCCAGATGCCTCACTATTTCTTCTTTGATGTTAGCTTCAAGTATTTTCCCAACTACAGATGTTAAACTAACTGGTTTGGTAGTTCCCTCCCTTTTTCCCTCATCCTTTTTGAATAGAGGCATGACATTCACCATCTTCCAATTCTCCAGCACCTGCCCAGAGACCAGAGAATTTTGGTGTATTATCACCAAAGCCTCGACTGTAACTTCTGTCATTTGTTTCAGTACTCTGGGATACATTGCAACAGGACCAAGAGATTTATCTCTCTTTAGACCCTGAAGTTTATTGAGTACATTCAGCATTAGCTGGATTACATCCAGTTTCTCACATCCTATCGAATCCAATAACCTGTCTTTGACATGTTTAATGTGTGCTCCACCGTAAATATCAACACAAAATGGTTATGCAAAGCCTCAGCTATTTTCTTATGACCCACAATTAATTCCCCCTTCTCATCTTCTAAGAGACCAACCTTCCCTTCAGCCACCCTTTTGTGCTCTATGTTATTATAAAAACTCTTACTGCCCATTTTTATATTTTGTGTTAATCTTTTCTAATAGTCTACCTTCCATCACTTTATTGTTCACTTTGTGGTTCTTGGTTCTTCTTGAAGATTTCCCAATCTTCTAGTTTCCCACTGCTCTTGGTGACTTTGGATGCACAAGCATTTATTTTGATGCCCTCCTTGATTTCCTTAGTTATCCATGGCTGGCTGCCCCCACCTTTACTGTCCTTTCTTAAAAGTGGGATTCAGTTTTATTGAGCACTGTGAAAAATCTCTTTGAAAGTCCACCACTTGCACAAAAGCCCTTGCACAAGTCTACACAGGCCAAAGCCCTTGCACAAGTCTACACAGGCCAAAGCCTTTGCACAAGTCTACACAGGCCAAAGCCCTTGCACAAGTCTACACAGGCCAAAGACCTTGCACAAGTCTACACAGGCCAAAGTCCTTGCACAAGTCTACACAGGCCAAAGCCCTTGCACAAGTCTACACAGGCCAAAGCCCTTGCACAAGTCTACACAGGCCAAAGCCCTTGCACAAGTCTACACAGGCCAAAGTCCTTGCACAAGTCTACACAGGCCAAAGTCCTTGCACAAGTCTACACAGGCCAAAGCCTTTGCACAAGTCTACACAAGCCAAAGCCCTTGCACAAGTCTACACAGGCCAAAGCCCTTGCACAAGTCTACACAGGCCAAAGCCTTTGCACAAGTCTACACAGGCCAAAGCCCTTGCACAAGTCTACACAGGCCAAAGCCCTTGCACAAGTCTACACAGGCCAAAGCCCTTACACAAGTCTACACAGGCCACAATGCTTGTGCTTTTAATGGTGATCAGATCCATGAGAAAACAAATCATAGGATTATTTTCCATATCTATTTTCTTGCGCTTTTACCTCTGGTCCTTAATGTAGCACCATCAGTTTGACCGTGAGAGCATCACAAAAGCTGCAGATGTTTGAATCTTGATCAAATAAAGAATTGCTGGATGAATTCAGTAGGTCAGTTTCGCTTGACCACAAAGGGTGGGAGAAAAAACATTTTAAAAAAAACTTTATTTTGTTTTCATACATATTGTATATAGAGTCCAAATACAGGTACATCAGACAGTTTAATACAGATTTATATGGACTATAAAAAATAATTTTAAACACCATCTGCTTAAAAATTCAAACCCTCCCTAATCCTAACCCTCCAAAAAGGAAATCAATCATTATTTCTACATTAATATTATGAAATTTAAAAGAAAAATAAGATTACTGGATTGTACTAAGGCAGGCTTGGGAACACATGACTTAACTGTCAAGTATTTATCTGTTCTATCTGGGGAGGTCGTAGGGAATAGTGACTAGAAAAGTCACTAACCCACAAAACACATCTTGTGTATATATGGGCTCCATATTTGCAAATGTATTAAATTTATTTCCCAGATTATATGTAATTTTTTTCCCCCAATGGAATGGACTTTTGTATTTCTCCATGCAATCTGTCTCTGCCCAAATAAGAATCCGACTTCCAGGTGACTGCAATACATTTTCTTGCCACTGCCAATACTATTGTCACACACTTTCGTCGAGTTGGTGAAAGGACTAATTTAGGATTGGTTCCCTCAACATTCCCTAACAAAAATGATTGGGATTTTGCGGATGTGAAAATAAACTACATTTAAAATTATATTTAAATTAGATTAAACTTTATCATTCTGCCAAGTACAGATACAAAGTTAAATTAAATGCAATTAGCATATGAACAGAAGTACAAAGTATAGTGCTATTTACAAGTAACTGTGAATAAAAGCCAGCAAACAAAAATAAAAGTACTGACAGTACAAGACTGCTCAGCGCTGTGATACAAGATTCAGCAGGGTCACAGCCTCAGGAAAGAAGCCCTTCCTGAGCCTGCTGGTTCAGGAGTGGAAGCTTCTGCAGCACCTCCTGGATGGAAGGAGTGTTAAAATGTCCATAGATAGGGTTAAAATGTCCATAGATAGGGTTAAAATGTCCATAGATAGGGTGAGTTGCATCCTTGATAATCCTTTTCGCCCTGGCCAGGCAGCATTTCTGATGGATGTACTGAATGGTGAGCAATTGGGTGCTGATATTCCACTGGGCAGTTTTCATCACCTGCTGGAGTACTTTACCATCCAAAATGGAACAGTTGGCATACCACATTGAAATGGTATAGCAGTAAAATCCATCAGTTTATATGTCCATCCATCTTAATTTGTATACCCATTCAAGAGAAAATGCTCCAAAGGGACATCCATCCTGAAATGAAGTGACCAGAACTGAACACACCATCACTGGGCTAACCAGAGTTTTATGTTGATATCTGACAAAGTTTCTTTTTGGGTCAAAACATCGACCACTTTATTTTGACCACAAACTCTGCTGGACCCAACTTCCTCTAACAAATTGTGTTCAAACAATGCAGTTCCAGCTCAATTACCTAGATCACCCACCAGTGGGAGCACAAGAGGCCAAGTTATGCCTGAAGCACTGGAACTCCTAGTGAAGAGAACGAGAGACAGGTGGCCACCAGAGGGAGACCTGGACATTGTTCTCCACTGAGAACAAGTTGGGTGAAGTGGAACACAATTTCTAGTTGAAGGTATTCAGAAGACATACATTTAAAAAAAAAAATAAATTGATAGTTGCATTCAATTAACTTTATTTCTGACCTTAAACAGATACTAATTTAATCTTAAAAAATGTAACCACTCAATGCTAATGAGCAATGCCGCAAACAGCAGTGAGTAATTTCAATTATCAAACTAATATTCACTGTTTTATTGTGAACAGTTGTTTTTTTTTATATAAATGGTGGGGGGGGGGGGTAAGAAATGGTAATTCACATTTTACAAAGTAAAATTACCTCAAAGAAATAATTTATCACTATAACAACCAGTTCATAACCCTTAATTTATTTGCTTAGAAATGAACACAATATGTTGCCAATTCAACAAGCAATAGATAAGCACTGATACATTAATATTTCTAAATGTAGAAACTATCTGCCAGATCAACTCGAGACAAGCAGACATCACAAGCACCATGAAGCCAATATCTGCATTGCTTCAAACCTTCATCAAAAGCATGACCTCTGAATTCTTTTAGTCTCAGTGCCTTTACATACTAGTCACTCTCTTCTGTACCACCTCATGCTACTTTAACAATCCATGATTCTAAAACGTCAATGTCTGCCTCGCCACCTTCTCCTTTGTTCCCTCTTGCGCTGCACTCTGCAAACTCTATCTTCATAGGTCCTTGAGAGAAATCATAATTTTTTCCCTTCTTTCCTAAAGGTACGGAGCCTGTGATTCCAGATCCATCCAAAGACTTTGGTGCACCAGAGCGAATTGTCCTCAAGGTGTTTCTGTGAATAATAAAACATTTTAAGTGTCATTATTCTTGGCCTCCACCAATCATTATGCTTCAGTCCTTTATTTATCCTTGCAGTTTACTGTCAGATAGACCACAGTACAGTGAAAAGATTCACTATCCACCAAGTCAACACAAACACAGCAAGTAAAATGCAGTAGAGTGTAGAATTAAACAGAGACTGGTTGGATCAGAATTTTACTGATGCAAGGTTTGTTCAGCGACTGACTGCAGCAGAAAATGTCCTTGAATCCAGTGATGCACGATTTCACTCTTTCTGATGAAAGGGAAGAGGAGAGAAGACTGAGGCTGGGATATGCCCTTTCTGAGGCAAGAGATCCTTTTTTTTATTAGTCTCAGCATAGAATTTAAGAATTGAAGGTTCTATTGTGTATGCACTCACACAATTAAGACTCGGAGACGTGATGCTTTCTCATCCTTTACTTCTATCCGACTTACCTGGCTACTGACACACAGGGTTATTCATGTGGAAGGGTAACATCAGGACATGGGTGTCATGATGTCCAGCAGAGGGCGGGCTTATACCCAATATTCTTCCCCCTCATGCAGTAAATGCTGATTGGGCCCAGGACTACAAGTGAGAATTAGAATACATCTCATGAATAATTATAATTAGAAAAGGAAAAGTATTTAATAACAATCAGGGCACATAATCCCTAAAGCTTTCAGGTGGTCTTTCTCTTTTGGACTGCCTTGGCGTGGTTTGCTCTGCAGGTCTTTGCTTAGGGCTTGTAGATAGTCGGGTCAGTAGTGACTGCCTGCCTTCACTGCCCTCCTGGTTGCATGTCTCAGTCACTGGGTTCCTCACTAGACAGCTTGGCTCCGCTACCATCTCTGCTCCCCCCTTACTCAGTCTGAGGGGTGGGATGGTTGGGGCAGGCCATGGCAGGTCTGATTCCATCTCCTCCAGTTCACGGACCTTAGTGTCAGTCAATATTTGTAATTTGGTCAATGTGTCACTTCCACAATCTGTCCCCCACTAGAACAGTATGAGCAGGGGATCAATTTTTGTAAGATTACTCCTACCACCCATGGGTCTTTATATGGTCTATAATCTTGTACCAGAACTCTCTCACCCACTTCCAATGTTCTAGGTGAGGTCTGTGGTGATGCTGTTTTTATATAAAAAAATAATCAGAGACCCAGATCTGGATGAACCGTGGACAGCCTGATCCGCAGATTGTGGCCGAACATTAGTTCTGCTGGGGTGCATTTTGTGGTAGAATGTGGCGTGTTTCTGTATCCTAATAGGAAATCTGTGATTTTGTGTATCCAGGAGGCATTCAGAAGTTTCATGGTTTTCATTGCTTTTTTGAATGTTTGTTCAAAACATTCTGCCTCCCCATTAGTACTTGGGTGATAGGGTGCAGACAAAATATGTCTGGTATTGTTGTTGCACATACATATTTTAAAATGCTCTGATATAAATTGAGGCCCATTGTCTGTAACTAATTCAAGAGGTAATCCATAAGTGGCAAAGATAGTTCGTAGACAGTCAATCGTGGGATCTGCTTTGGTATTTTTCAGCTGTGAAACTACTGGCCATTTGGAGTGTGCGTCCACAGCTATTAGGAAAATCTCACCCATAAATGGTCCATCGAAGCCTACATGAATCCGATGCTGGGGTTTGGATGGCCATTTCCATGGGTTAGCTTCAGCTTGCGGCATTTTTGGCTTCATTGACTGACATACTCTGCACTTTCTTACTGTTGTTTCAATGCCTGTCTATGGAAAGCCACCAGTCATGTATCCGGGCCAGTACCTTCATTTGTACCATTCTCGGATGGTTGTGGTGTAGTTTGGATAACATGGTAGTTTGCCATTTGGCTGGAATAATTGTACGGGTACCTCATAGTAAATATCCTTCTTCGACTGATAGTTCATGGTGGCGCGTGTCGCAAGGTTTTAGATCTTCTGGAGTGACTTCAGATTTGGGCCACCCATTAAGGGTGAAGTATTGGATCTTGCTTAATGTTGCCTCTTTTTGAATTTCACCGTTTGCTTTTTGTACGGGTACAATGGGCACTGCCCAATTGCTGTATTGTATTGGTTCTAATATGCTTTTATGTTTTAGTGTGTTTAATTCAGTCTCAATTTTTCCTTTCATAGCAAATTAGACTGTTCTAGCTTTGAAAGGAAAAATTGAGGCGGAATTAAACACACTAACAATGAAGGCATATTAGAACCAATACAGCGATTGGACAGCAGCCATCATACCCGTACAAAAAGCAAACTGAAATTCGCATTTGCAGCGATTACAAAATCACCATCAATCCAACAGGTTCTGATACAACTTCATACTGTTTCAACCTCGACTCTTCAGTTCGGTTAGGATTTGAAGCTCACTGTCAGAAAAGGTGCTACATATGGATATCTTCATTTTATTTAAACAGTACAAATGTACTTTTGAATGGTCATAAATTACAGACCTTTGAACACAATTTTCTCATTTATTTGCCTCTGTGCTCCAGATTTTAAATTTGTAATCGAACAATTCACAATTGATTAATGTGCACGTTCCAGATTTTATTAAAGGATATTTGTGTACATTTTGGTTTGAAATTGCAGCACTTTTTATACATTGCCCCTCATTTCAGGGCATACATAGCATCGGAATACATATTAGTCATGTTTAGTACTTTGTTGCTTATCCCTTGTATGCAATGACTGCTTGAAGCCTGATTTATAGACATTACCAGGTGAAGCTCTGCCAGGCCTCTACTTTAGTCATCTTCAGCTCCTGCTTGTTTTGGGGGCTTGTCCCCTTACGTTTTTCTCTTCAGGATATGGAAGGCATGCTCAAATGGAATTAGAGCAGGTAACTGCCTTGGCCATTCAAGCCTAATGCAGTTTTAAAAACTCCTTTGTTGCTTTAACAATATGTTTGGGATCATTGTCTTGCTGTAGGATGAAGCGCAGTCCAATGAGTTTGAAAGCATTTGCTCACATTTGAGCAGATGTTTCTATGCACCTCAGAGTTCTTTTTGCAACTGGCATCAACAGTTAAACCATGAATGAAAATAAGTGCACTAGTGCTTTAGCAGCCATGCATGGCCCATCCATAATATCTCCATCACCAAGCTTCACACACTTTTTCTTATTAAAATAAATGTTTAATAATGCTTCTTCTGGAAAGAGTTTAACCAAAACTATTAACACATGAGAAATAAAATATTCAATAAATAATATTTCTCTATAACCTTTAAGCTCCTTTTAAATGTATTTTTTTTCACAAGCCAACAAATCAAAAAAATAACAACTTGCTTCAATGAAAATCCAATCTTTCAACGATGAACAGTCCAAAGTTAACCAAAGAAAATATTAATCCAAGCTTAGCTTGCTACACTGATTTACTCTGATGCACCTGGGTCTAAACCAGATGCTTGGCATCTCTTCTTAGATGCAAGTTCATCAAACTCTGGGGTCAGAGTTTGCCTCCCACCTGTCTTGAAAGGTCCTGTTTTCTGTCTTTCGTTTGGCCATTTTTCGTAAGGGGTTTATTATATGTGAGTTGGGCGACAGGTCGCAGATGCTAATGAATGTAAACAGAGGAGGTGGGGGCGATTAGTGGGCTGACGGGCCGGCACCAATGCATTTGCAAAGCATTCTGGGATTTTTAGTATTAGCTGTGCATGCGCTATACTGGCGCGGCAGCCAGTGGGCCAGCTCTAATACATATTTGATATGATCTTGCCGGCCAAATATATCACGGGCCAAATTTGGCCCGTGGGCCTGAGTTTGACATGTGTGCCATCCTTCAATAGGATCATTGATGCTCTTCCCCAGGACTCAACTTTCTTTTCTATGGCAGATCCTCATGGCTTTTATAGAGATTAAAATGCATCTAGCCTTTATAATGCTAAGAAATTCAAATCGCCATTTTCCCACTGGAAACATCATTTTGATACAGGTTAATCTTGGTTACATCTGTCAACAAGACCTTATTCCAGAGTTCGGGAGGCTCTTTTAAATACCGTACTTCTTGGCAAACTGTAATTTGGTCATCCTGTTTCTGTGGCCAACCAGTGGTTTGCATCTTGCAGTGTAGCCTCCATATTTCTGTTCAGGAAGTCTTCTGTGGATAGTCGTCATTGACACATCCACACCAGCCACCCGAAGAGTGTTTCTGATCTGTCAGATAGACATTTAAGGATTTTGTTTTTCATTGTGATGAGAATTCTTCTGACATCAGCAGTGGATTTCTTCCTTGGACTATCAGACCCTTTGTAATTACTGAGCTCACCAGTACACTCTTTCTTCTTAATGATGTTCCAAACTGTTAATTTTGGTAATCCTATGGTTTGGGTGATGTTTCCTACTGCTTTATTCTTGTTTTTCAGCCTCAATGACTTTTGACTTTCATTGCCACAACTCTGCCCACATGTTGAAAAATAGCAACTACAGACTCCAAAGATAATCAAAAACTTAGAAGCAAGTCTAGCTCTCTTATACCTGCACCAATGAAGCAATTAAACATACTTGAGTTCTCACAAACACCTGTGAACCCAAATGCCCTAAGCATTATGGTACCTTGAAATGGGGGAATCATGATTAAAACTTCTGCAATTTCTACATGGTCAAACCAAAATGTAAACAAATAACCTTTAATAAAATCTAGAATGTGCACTTTAATCACACAAATTATTTGATTAAAAATTTGGAGCGCAGAGGTAAATAAAGGACAAAAATAGTCTTTGTCCCAAACATTATGGAAAGCTCTGTATAGTGTATTTCATTGCACTAAGAAATGCAATGAGAGACATTTCACGAAAGGTATATTATCAAAACTAAATCGGTGAAAGGCAGGTAAATCACTTGGAAGGGGTGAAGGATGGCAGGCAGATGGAGTCAGGTGACAGAGGGATAGAAATGGTAGACAAGAGTCAGGTGGATGATAGGTGGAATCAAAAAGAAAAGGAGGTCAGGTAGGGAGAATGAGGGAGGGGCAGAAAGATAGAAACAGTTGCTGGAGGGTGAAAGGCAGGAACACACAGGCTACCAATGCTGGAATCTGATAAAGAAGGTGATAATGGGAACCATTAGGCAAGAGATGAAGGGCAGTTGGAACCAGATAGGAGAGGATGAAATGTGTGGATAGACAGTAGATGGAACCAGTGGGGAAAGGGAGATGGAAATGGCAATTTGAATTTCTTAGCATTATAAAGGCTAGATGCATTTTAATCTCTATGAAAGCCATGAGGATCTGCCATAGAAAAAAAAAAGTTGAGTCCTGGGGCAGAGCATCAATTATCCTATTGAAGGATGGGCTGAAGTGATCAGATGCTCTTGCAACTTTTTTGCACTCTTCAATGTTTCTAATGGATGTATTTCATCTTTTCTGTACAAAATCAAGTACAAGTCACTTCATTCTCTCTCCACACAAATATTGGCAGCTGATACACCTGCTAAGAAATATAACCAAATTGTAGAATCTAAAGGAAATGAGATTTCATGTAATATAGAGGCTCTTCCTGAGTGACTTATAGAACCCCTGTACATATAAATAAGAACAGCTGTTTCTGTGATCTGCACTGTTAATATCCAGCTTATGAAAATTTCTCACAAATGGAACCCTGTCGTAAATTGGATACTGTCTGAATATTTCTCCTCTAATTTAACCCTGAGCTAGAGATGCAAAAAAAAAAAAGATCACCTAATGCAAGAAAAAACAAAGTTCCCAGAACCTCAGAAATGCATTAACCTGGACTTATTCCCTGCTCTTTAAATCTGACCGTGGATTGATTTGAAGTACATTTTTAACTTTTTCTCACGAAACTCTTCAAAACGACAGAAGCAACAGAGCCCAACTCACGAAAACCAGTTTACATCAAAAAGTTGATAAACAACATTGGGGGCATTTACATTTAACTTCACTTGTCATACTTGTCAAGTTCAAGCTTATTTATCATCCCATTGTAACAGTACAACCCGATGAGGGCATTTACATTTAACCACAACATCTGTGGTTACATGATCCATACTGGTCACGTTCAAGCTTATTTATCATCCCATTGTAACAGTACAACCCGATGAAAGTGTTCACCACACCAGTGCAAAAATACACCAGTGCACATGTCAACAAACTATCTTCTTTCTTTGGCTTGGCTTCGCCGACGAAGATTTATGGAGGGGGACAAACTATATATATGCAGAAAACCTATACACATACCTAGTCACCTTCCTGATGATCAAAAGGTCATTATTTCCTCAGTTGAAAAAACGGAAGAATGACATTGTAATGAGACTCGTGTTATAATGTACCTTGGGTGTGTGGGTGTAAATTAGTAACAGTCCAAGGAGTCTCCATGAACCCATTACAAAATGTTTCAAGGTTAGTATCAAGAAGCAAAATGTCTTAACAGAATGATTAAATTTAAAGGGTCATGCTCAGGATAGAGCCTGGAAAAAGAATTTAAACCCAGAGTCTTGGATGACACTTAATACAGAACCAACTCTAAGACTTGTATGTTAGCAGTCAACCAGAGACCTATTGATATCTTGACAGGTAATATTCTGTGTGAGTTATGACTGCTTGTACTTTGCTTAACTAATTGATAATAAACTTGCTGAAATGTTCTCTACACCTGACTTTGTATTGGTATTTGTGTGAAGAAATATCATCACGGTTAAGGAATCCACCCAGGAGACACTAGTAGATGGAATGAACCCATGATAATTTGTCTAAATGGGCATTTGATCAAATTCATCTGGCTTCCTGGTTAGGTTGATATTTATGAAACTGCCTTGGTACCTGATATACCTGCTGAAAAGTATAACCAAAATGTAGGATCTAAAGGAAATTAGATTTCATGTAATATAGAAAAAATACACATTAGTTATAATTTTGGATGGCAATTTACACTTAATTTTTTTTTTTAAAGTGTGCAGGTGCAAAAAATTCAATAGAATAGTTAAGTAATGGGGAGAAAAGGAAGATTCTCCATTTCCAATAATAAACATCTCAAATGACCACTTGGACAAAATTATGTGATTGTACACCTTCTTAAAGGCTCATTCAAATCCTCACAACATAGATAATTTGTAAAGTTGCAGAAAGCAACTCCACTCAAAGGTTCAATCAACACCCACATATCAACGAGGAAGTATTAATTAGATGAAAAAAAACCAACCATAGTAAGTGTGTGGTTCTGCAAAGACCATTTTAAAATGTATTGGAAATTGCATCTGCTAGAAATATCTGTATTTTACCATCAATTTAACAGGTGACTTATGACCGAATCCTGACAGCTGCTGTTTACAGAAAACTGAGCAATAAGATTTCTGCAAATTCAGAATACTCAGTTTTACATGATCCTCGGTTGTTACTTTATTATTCAACATCACACTTGCAAGAACACAATACTTACAGCTCCTTCTCCAATTGTTGCTGGATTAATTTTGAAGATTTGGCCATCGCCACGTCTAGAATTCAATAGAAAGAAAACTTCAAATTTTCAAGCTACTAAGCTTACACATTTTTGAGTGCAAGAGCCACAAAACTATATTCCTCCTTTCTTCAAATTAATTGCACGTTGACAGATGCAAGCAGAATATTTTGGAATGACAACAATTACTTAAAACGACACCTTGAGTGGCACTGGAATATGATGGTGGCGGCGACAATGCCACTGGTGTGGGCCCATGGGAGTGGAGATCCAGTGCTCCCACGGGGTTCAGCCGACTACCGTCGGCTATTGAACAGCCCGTAGAGGGAACCAACAGGGGCTTTTATTTGAAATCCCGGAACCGTGGGTCTGCGTCAAAGATGGCGGCACCTATTAATCGTCAGCAGCCATGAGGAAGCGGAGGACCGAAGCAGGACACCAGAGGATCGGAAGATCACTCGTCTGAGAGGGGGAAGCAGAGGAGACAACCCATGGGGTCAGTGACCAGGCGGCGGACCAGTGAGAGGGTACTGTGGCGGAGGGACAAGTGCATGCAGCAGGCCCTGGAAACTCGAGGCAAGGAATCTATGGAAGCTGTGGGCTGCTGGAGACCGTCTTTAACTAGCTGGAGGGGTACCAAGTATCGGAACTGGAATGCAAGGAGGTGCTGAGGTCACTGAAGTATTCCTGACCATGTTGGAGGCACAGATCTGAAGCTCAGGTTACCAGTGGTTTGAACTGGACTGTGTAGCTCCGGGAGCTACGCAAGTGCTGGATGCGAATCTACAGACACCTGGTGACTCGGGGGGGGGATGGGGGGGGCCTTCTTTCAGCCCAACTGCAAGAGGCTCGTAAGTAATTCCCACTGGTGATGAATCTGTCTGCCCTTGCACCAAGCAAAAAGAGATTTCATGTAATAAGACACTGTTTTATAACTATGATAATAAATGGAATCTTGACCTTCATGTCAGTTTGTGATTTTGAAGAATTACTTAAACCAATGAACCAGTGCTTTAGCAAAAGTAACTCAAATTGCTTTGAATTCAAAATAGATCAGACGCCCCAAAATTTTACATTGGACCAAATCAAGCTACCAGTGGCCAATTGTTTCTGATACTCAAACTTCAGTGGCGTACTGTCTGCCTGGGATGTGCCATGTAACAGATGCTAAAGGAGCCGTCACCATCTCCACTGTATTAGTCCAATGCATTTACAGTGGCAGACCCTGTTCACGTTGGGACTTCCCAGCATCACACCGGGGCATTCATTTTCCTAAACCCATATTAGTGGAACATGGCAAAGAAGCAGCAACCCCATTTACCTAATCAAGGATTTCTGATCCAGCAACAGTAAATGGGAAGCAAAACAACAGACATGTGAATTACCTTTATTTTACTGCTATTAATATTTTTAAATGCTCATATTTGAAACAATCATTCTTGTTGAAGATCTCTGAAAAGCAGAGATGTTGTAATTGTTTAAAACAAAGCAAGGCAAATGTGTCAGAAAGGAAACTTCCAACTCCAGAGGCATTGCCAAGGCCTCAGTGCATCCAATGGATGCCATCTCACTGGACCTCCAATGGTTACATTTTCAGCCCTCAGGATTCAACTTCATTAAGCCCCAACAGCTCAGGGGCAAGATCAGAGAATCTGGTTTGATTCAATTTGTAACATCTATGTTGAGAACATTTGCATATAAAGAGAGATTTCAGTTCACAAGGTATTCTAAATGGACAATCCAAAATATAATTCTGATTTGTCTTGATACCCAGCAGACTGAGCATCCTCAATATATAGGGAATTATGTTTGCAATCCTCCTGCAAATTAAGGTAAAGGAAATATTTTAGGCTGTACTCGCCATTTGAATATGATAACCATTGCCTCACCTTGCTTGTTACAAACTACTAGAAGTGGAGGTGCATTCTTCACAATCACCGCATCAGTTAGCAACATGTAGAGGAATTCAGCGACATCTTTCACTTCTTTTTGAAATAGCACACTATCCACTACAAAGATGATAGCTCTGCGTGAAAATAACAGAATTATATCGGCAAAAACTCATTCACAGCATTTTCTAAATGTTGTTTTTAAAAAAAATTATTTAGCATTTTGTATATTTTAATACACAATTAACACCAAGGCTGAGAGATCAAGCAGATGCCAAGGCTCCTTCAAGTGGGAGATGAAGAAACTTATTGTTCAGTTGAAAGCTGTAAACAGCCATAAAAGACATAATTGTTCTCCATTGAGATCCTGAAACAATGAATGTTTGCTAAGAAGGACACCTGTTCAAATAGCCATTTGCTTCAATTGTGCAGACAAGTCAGAGACCATTGCAATTTGTATTTTTAGAAGAGCCAGAGATGATCAAAGTAAGTCTTGTCATTAAAGACATTTGAAAAGCTGCATTTTAAGTATTCTACCAGATTCATCTGAAGTCAAAAATTCAGCAACATTCTGTGAGAAAAGAACTACTACTGTATTCTCCTTGTCAAGGGAGGAATACAGGATAAAAGTGGCTTCAGAAAAAAATGCCACTTCCATTGTCTTTCTTTGTTACGACAGAGCAGTGCTACTGTGGCCATTTATAATGGTCATTTCTTCTAAAACCCTTGCCTGGGTTTGTGAAACCATGATGGAAATCACAAGTACTGTAACCTCCATGGAAGTGAGGAAAATTGTGAAAAAAGTCATTCGTATGAAGAAATATTTCTCTGAAAGCAACTCTAAGAATTTGTGAGTTTTGTGAAGTCTGATGTCTCTACATAATTACTTTAGAACAACAGTTTAAAGACAGAGTTTCAACACAAAAGATTTCCAAGAACAAACTTTAAATTTGAATCTTCTCTTCAGAATTGTGCCTAAACTGTAATGGTTTGGGACCTGTCACACACACACACAAAGTTTGGAGTTAAGCAAGAAATGTTATATTATCAAGTTTATTAATAAAAATAATTGTTTTGAATAATTGCCTTGGTGAATTTCTGTGGCTGGTCTATGTTGTAACACCACTAATTTTGCTTATATGCCTTCAGACTTTGCTTTTTCATCTTATTAATATTTGTGGATTCTCTTCTCCTCTGTCTCATCATAACAAGAGTATTTTTGCTTGGCAGGATGCTTTGGAATGCTCCATATCCCTTACCCACTTCAAGGCATTCCTTACACATTGTAGCTTCTTAATCTTAAATCCAACTTTCCTAATTCCTCACCTTCACCTCTTTAGATTATTTTTAAGTTAAGGCTCTTTCTAGATGCAGGTTTTCCCCCCTTTTTGTGGATACTGCAACAATCTCAGGACCCAAGCATTATTCATGCTCTTTGATCCTCAAAGAGCAAACATAGTGCAAAAAAGAGTGGCAATGATAACACGAAACAGCATTCAATTCTTTAAATCCAGCCTTCCGATGAATTGTTAGTCCTCAGCATTAAGCTCTCAACATTAGTTTTTAAATGAATCAGATACTCTATTCAGAATTTTCAAACTGTACATCTACACGGAAGAAATCAAAGTAAGAGACAATGCTTTACCTGGCATCGTTCTTGTGTTTATCCAAATACTGATGACGCAGACTCTCATGACCAGGGAGATCATGTACAGTAACAGCACGAGCCTGTGAAATAAGATAGACGCTCAGTTTCTTTGGCCTTTTGAGGGCTAGTTATTTTACCACAGCTTAACCCGACATTGTGTCAAAAACAGCTAGGAAATGTGTACATTTTTTTTCTAAGTTTTATAATATAATGCAAGCAATAAAATTTTGAAACAAACAGCAAATGCTAGAAATACATAACACACAGGTGGTCTTTATGGAGCCAGAAACAGAATTCAGTCTGACAAGTTTCCATCATAAGAATGGGAAAGCTCAAGATAAACAAGAATTAAGGTGCAAAGACAAGAATAAAAAGATGTGTCACCTTAAATTATAACGCAAATAAGGATGAGAATAGAATATAACAAAATGGTCTACAAGAACTGCAAACAGAAATGGTGAAATAATTATCTGAAAAACCAAAAGTTACTTGTTATCTTAAGTAAATTCATAAAGTGCTAAAGAAGTTTAATACCAAATCCAACCTCTGTGCCAGGCAGGAAAATTAGGTGTAATTTCCAAACGTTATATTGAACTTCATTGGAGCAGGGTATGAGGCAGAGGACAGAATAGCAGTGGCAAACAGAGAGAGAGAGAATTTTTTAAAAAAAAATCACATGAATAGTCACACAATATTGGATTGACCTGTTCAATGCAGTGGAGACATCAATGTGAGCAGCAAATTAAGCATTCTCATTAAAAATACAAGCAAATCATTGCTTCAATTGGAAAATGCATTTGAAGCCCTGTTGGCAGAAAGAGAGCACGTGAAAGGGCTCATGCTCCATTTTGTATGCCCATGATAGAAAGGATGTAGACATTGGCCAAGAGTAGGGTGAGCATCTTCTGAGAGGGAGTGGTTTTTTCATTAACAGTGATACTGGAAATTGCAAAGGACAGACAGTTTCAAATTTTTATGCTATTCTCCCATTGTAAATTTTTGCATTGGGAATAAAATCTCCTGATTGTAACATCAAAGTATATTACAAAGTATATACAATTCAAGGAAGCTTATAAATAGCCATTCACATTTTCCATTGGACAATTACAATATCTAATTTATTTGCTCACAATAAAGGCTTGAAACAACATCCTACTGAGGCAAAAATCTCTACCAATTAAGTCAGGTTGACATTTCTCTACCTCAGATAGAACAGAAGGAATTGGGGGTTGACACATTTGGACGAGATGTCAAATTGGGACTCCTACCATCCAGGTAAATAATAATTATCCTATGGTCTTGCTTATTATCCTTGCAGAATCAATAAGCCAAGAAACCAACAAAATATCATTCTCTCATTTGGTGTCACCATGCAAATGTCTGCCATTTTTGGCTACATTTGGAGTGACAGCATTAAGCATTTTATTGGCAGCAAAGCACCCCAAGAGATAAGGTAGAAAAATGTGCAACTTTCTTTGACAACATACTCAAAGGAAACAGAAAAAAATGAATTTATTAATTTTTGAACAAATAAAAATATGAAGGAAATTGAAAGCCTATCTTTCAAATAAATGATGACGAGTGTTTGATATCTTGTAGAAAGACATCAATGAACCATATCTTTGAATGTTCTACCTGTATTATTGCCTACATTATTATTTTTACATTGCGCTTAAAGTATGTTGGCAAGTTGAAGTTACATGCTAGTGGTTAGTAAATAATGTAGAAATCAATCACCAACCAATTTTCCCCTGCAACCGCTGCAACCGTGTCTGCCTGTCCCGCATCGGACTTGTCAGCCACAAACGAGCCTGCAGCTGACGTGGACTTTTTACCCCCTCCATAAATCTTCGTCCGCGAAGCCAAGCCAAAGATATCAAATGAGAGACATTCTTTACAATTCTAATGTTCAAGAGACATTCTTACAGGTCCATGGATAGGAAATGTTTACAGGGATAGGGCCAAACAAAAGTAAATGTGACTAGTTTGCCACTTACCTACACAACAGCAACACATACATCCAGCTACTTCAACAACAGCTCAGCCTTCAACACCATTACTTTGGTGCTGGCTAATAAGCTCCTAAATCTGGGCCTCTGCACCCCCTTCTGCAACGGGATCCTTGACTTCCTCATCAGAAGATCAGCCAGTACAAACTGGAAACATCTCCTCCTCACTGAGAGCACAGGCACACCTTAGCTCATTACTCTATACCTATGACTGTGTGGCTAGGCATAAGACAAATGCTATCAACATATTTGCCGATGACACCAAGGTTGTCAATAGAATCACAGACAGCAATGAAGAAGCATACAGGAGGGAGATAGATCAGCTCATTAAGTGATGTCACAACAACTGCCTTACATTCAATGTTAACAAAAACAAGGAGCTGATTGTGGACCTAAGGAGAAAATCAGGAGAACACAAACCAGTCCTCATAAAGGGGTCAGCAGTGGAGAAGGTCAAGAACCAAATTTTTGGGAGGATCTACCTTGGGGCCTCTATGTCAAAGCAATCACGAAGAAGGCACACCAATGTCTATACTTAGTGAGGAGTTTGAGGAGATTCGGTAAGTCACCAAAGACTTGAAAATTTCTACAGGTGTACCGTAGAGAGCATCTGTCTCGTTGCATCACTATCTGGTGCGGAGGTGTCAATCCACAGAACACAAAAAAACTCCAGTGAGTTGTTAATTTGGCCAACAACATCTTTGGCACCAATCTTCACCTCATTGAGGTCATCTACAAGAGGCGGTGTCTTAAGAAAGCAGTCTCTATCCTTAAGCACCCTCACCAGCCAGGCCATGCCTTCTTCACACTGCTACCATCAGGAAAATGTACAGGTGCCTGAAGATGAGCACCTGGCAGCACAAGGACAGCTTCTTCCACTCTGCCAACAGATTCCTGAATGAACAATGAATCTCAAACTTTTTCCTATTTTCTTGGACTATTTATTTTTGAAGTGGAACATACCAATATTTGCATTGTAAACCTGCTGTAAAACAACACATTTTAGGACATATTCATGACAATAAATGCGGATTCTGATTTAGTTGGCATGGACATGTGCCAAAGGACCTGCTTCTTCAGTTAGAACGGTTATCATCACTTCTGTCCATCATTCAGAACTATTTCCCCAAGGCATATTTCAAGGAAGGAATCCACCTTATTTTCAATAGTTCCCTATGCTGTTTTTTGGAACCAAGCATAGTTTCAGAACTGGTCATATCAGGTACAGCAAGTGCAGAGGTTCAGAATTACACACCTACCTTATCACCTTTAACTTTGTACAATGCAGAGTTACTGGTTACAGATGTGTGTGTCACTTTAAATTTCCCTGACAGCAGCTGAAATAAGATACAAGAGTATTAGAGGTCTTGATTGCTCTTTCTCCTTTTTATTTTACAAGGGTAGATGCATTTTAGTATTTTAGACAACTAATAACGGTCAGAAAATAAATAGTTTTATCAATTAATACACTAGACCATAATACCAGTGAGGTTATATAATCTACAGTGATGTTACATCACTGGAGCCACAGCATATTTAAGGGGGAAGAGGCATAGACTAAAATCTTAAATCAACTAAACTTGACTGCTTCACAGGGAAGGGGTCCCATAAACTTCCAGCAGAGCCTCAAAGAGTCCATAGTCAAAAAAGATCAAGAATGGCGCTCTACTGCAATTAAATAGGCTCACTAGTTTCCCTGCTAAATACATACAAGTTGGGACAACAAAGCTTCATCATATTGATTCCTATGATGGGTAGGGGAGGTTATCTCATGAAGAGAGATGAAAAATTGACTATACTTGTTTGAACTTAGAAAAATCAGGGAAGTAGTATTTTTATTAGGATATATTAAAAACTGGGTTTGGAATTAAAATTAGATAAATTTCAGATTGTGTTTATATTAGCATTGGCTGTGGCAAGAAAATGTTTAGCTATTACTTGGAAAAATGAAACTGAATTAAGTATTCAAAGATGGCATATGGAAATGAGATCCTGTATTCCATTGGAAAAGATCATGTATAATTTACATAACTATAGTAGAGTCCCCCCCCCCACTGTTGGGGCAGCACCGAACCAAGTAACTGGTTGATTGTTATAGGCGTTTAACTTCCTCTTTCCTTCTTTCTTTTGGAGTAGTTAGTGGGGTGGGGAGGGAGGGGGGATTATAGGGAAGAAAATTATGTGTATTTGCATTCTATTGTATGCCTTATTTTGAACAATAAATAAATATACCAAAAAAAAATGAGGGAAGGTCTTAATTAAAATATTACAGGGGTTTAAAAGGGTAATACAGGAATGATGTTTTCCCCTAATAGGAGCATTCAGAACAAAGGATCAGAGATTTATAATAAGGGTGGACCATTCAGGTCTGCAATGAGATGAAAATTCTCCAAAGAGGATAGAGAATCTGCAATTTTCTACCTTGAGTAGTAGGCGAGGTACAGTTCCAAGTATATTCAAGACAGAGGTTTTACGGATTTATAAAACAGATTCATTTCAACATTCAGTTCATTGTTAAGTACACAAAATTAATTTCCGGTTTTCCCTGTAAAGGCATACAGATGTGTTGCCTAACTAGAACCACTGCCAAGACAACAAACGGAAGCAAAACCCTTCAGAGCCATGGAGGTCCATTAATCATGTTGCCTCCTCCGATACCGCTGCCTTCATTACAAGTGAACAATCTACACAACCTTAACCTCAATCGCAACTATACTCTCCATTTGCTTTAAAATAGGCAGATTGCAACATCCTCAATTAGGAAAGGTATTTGTTTAGCAAAAATAAATCATTAAGTGAAATTAGAAAGCAATTCACCAGAAACCATTTTCTTGTAAACGCCATCAGACTTACCCTGCAGCACAGGAGAGTCTTCCCAGAATCACACAAACCAGTCAGAAGAATTGCTCTGCGAGTGCTCTTTCTGCTCCGGAGCAGTATGAAAAGAACTGTAACAGAAAAATATATTCAACTATCCTCATATTCATCATCTGGAAAGATTTTTCCTTCAATCTACAGCTATTGATCCCAAGAGCAACAAAGTTGTGCTAATCTTTAATTGCTGATATTTTACATTTGTTTCCCCCTCATTATACTCTTGGCTGGAAAATAAGATCATAATTTTCTGTCCCTTTACATCAGGTGAATGTTAAATATACACTTCATTCATCAAGAGCAAGATCCACAAAATGCCAAGTGGCATATTATTTTGTCAAAGGGCTAGTTATGGAGGCTTATTACTCCAAGCAGATACAGCGAACATTTGTGTGAAATATTAGCCAGAATACTGGAAAAGTTAGCAGCTTCTGTACAAATATCTGCCAATGGCCTGGGCAGATTTGCCATTAAGGTAGCACTCGTCTGCGTTTCATGACTCTTGGTAAAAGACAGATGAATTTCATTTTTTAATAGATCAATGGGGGTGTTGTCATGTTTCTGGAATGAGACTGACCTTGGCCAGTTGAAGGAAATGATTGTGGCCAATGTTTATCCCTCAATAAACAATTTTTAAAAATTATATAGTAATTTTGCTGTTCTTTTTCCTGTATTACAAAGACACTCTGTTGGATGAAAATATCTTTAGGATATTTACATAGCTGGAAGAATCCAAATTTATTGTCATTAACATGCAAATTCATTGTTTTGCAGCAACACAGTGCGAACATTCTAGAAACCACATTTCAATAAAAATAGTGCAAGAGAAAAAAAGTGAGAGTCTGTGGTTCATTCAGAAATCTGATGGTAGATGGGAAGAATCTGTCGTGCCGCTGAATGCTCATCTTCAAACTCCTGTACTTTTTTTCCTGATGGCAGCAGTATGAAGAGGACATGGCCTGAGTGATCCTTGATAGACTGATTTCTTAAAAAAACCTTGCAGATGTCCTTAATGGAGTGAAGAGAGGTGCTCGTGAGGTCTCCTGCCGAGTTAACAAACTTCTGAAGTTTTTTTCCCCTCTCTTGAACAATGCCGCTTCTGTACCACAGTGATGCAACCAGACAGAAGGCAATCCATTGTACACCTGTAGAGGTCTAAGAGTCTTTGGTGACATACAAAATCTCCTCAAATTCCTCATAGCTGCTCGTGAGCCTTCTTTGTAATTGCATCAACATGGAGGCTCCAGGACAGATCCTCAGAGATGTGGACACCCAGGAATTTGAAGTTCTTGACAATCTCCACCGCTGACCCCTCAGTGAGGACTGGTTCATGTTCTCCTCAAGTCCACAATCATCTCCTTGGTTTTGCTAAAGTTGAGTGCAAGGTTGTTGTTGTGACACCACTCAACAAGCTGATCTATCTCCCTCCTGTACACTTCCTCGTGGCTGTGTGATTTTGCCGACCACTGTGGGGTCATCAGCAAATGTGCATATAGCATTTGAATTGTGCCTGGCCACACAGTCATAGTGTGGCGAGTAGAACAGTGGGGCTAAGTCCACATATTTTAAGTATTTTAAGACCAGTATTTTAAGAATACTTCTTAAAAAGCACACTGCAAAGAGAAAACCTTCTTAGTCTTTCTTACCAGGTCTCTCCACTAACCTCCTGCTGCAGGACAATAAAGAACTAATCAGCTTTCATCGCAGACACTTCAGAACCAAGAACACTCCAGTCTCACATCTCAAACTAAATATATAGCTTGCACAGCTGCATGCTGAATGTCTGAGCCCTAAGAGTTCGTCAACATATTCACAAAACTGTACAACAATGGGCCACGCTAAATGTCAGCCAAACAAATGTCCCCCACCAATTTGCTCCCAGCCACAAAACTTTGGAAAGTATTGGTCACTTCACATTTATTGTCAGAGAAGAGCATAGACAACTAAAAGCATCATTCCCTCTAATACATCAGGTAAATTGGCTGAATAAAAGACAAAGAATTCAATCAGAAAATGCTGAAGATCTGAGCACATCAGGGAGCATCCATGGATAGAGAAGTTAACATTTCAGGTTGAAGATCCTTCATCAGAACTACATTGGGAGTTTTTTGTTTTTATTCAAATAAAACTTGATACTAAGCACGGGGTTGCCATGAAACTGCAAATATTGATCAAGGACAGAAATGGTGGAAGAACTAAGGAAAGAGAAGCCAATTAATGATTCAGGTCAACGACCTTCCTTCTCAAAATTAGGGAGGGAAACACACTTTGTCTTGACCCCAAATATGCTTTCTAGATAATGACGATTTATAGAAGGCACGACAAACCACTAAAATAGTAGGAAATGGGCTTTTCTGCAAAATGGTCCAAATCCATTGGTAGGAGAAACAAACCAGTCGGTTTCAGCATCTAGTCTCCGATCACCTTTATAGAGACTAAACGCGTTATTCGTACAGTTGATGCCAGTCATAACCCAGGGATTCTGCTTCAAGCCCATTAAGACAGGTTCCTAATTCCTGGACAGAGAAACTGTTTCAACGGCATCCTCAAAGTTGCATCGAACACATGCAACATCCCCACACACACGTGGGAAACACATGTGGAAACAGAGGTTAGCGTGGACCGGGAGGAGGTGGGTGGGCTACTTCAGGGAGGAAATGAGGGACTGAAGCAGACGGGTCGCAGTCTCGGCTCACACACGTGAGGGACACGCTGGCAGAACGAAGAGCAGGTTTCTGGCGCTGCAGCCGCCGCCAACAACAACAAGAAGTCGCAAGCAGCGCACCCCACCCCACTCTCACCTACAGTGAGGAGCACCACCACCAGAGCCACGATAATCCCGAGCACGCCTGGTTCCTGACATTCCTCCAACTTCTGCCAGAGCGAATCCACGTAAAGCTTCATCATAGCTGCCGCCATCTTGGCACTCGCACTGCCCTTTGGGAAGTGGACGGGCAAGATCGTGGTATGCCGGGAAGTGTACTAAGTAGGATTGCGGTATGCCGGGAAGTGTACTAAGTAGGGCCGGTGCATGCCGGGAAGTGTACAAGCCAAGGGACGATCGAATTCCATGTTACCTCCTTACAGAGCAGACCAGGCTTCTTCCTCAGATACCTTGATGAAGCCTGAAACGTTGATCATGTTGGTTTATCATCAGATGCATCACCAGCATTTCGGGGTTGAGAAGTTTTTCACTTAACCACGGTGTCAGCACAATCCTGTGTTTTACTCTAACAGGCAAAGATTCAGAATAACTTCTTGTAATCTACGTTAGCACTTTTAACACTTGGTTCATGAATGGATTTAACTTTCCTATTTGTTATCTTAGTTCAGTGCTGCATCATTATCTGTATTATTTCAGATAGGTTTTTTTAATTTGGTGTCTCCCCATCCTTCTGACATCTTAACGGTACTGATGCAGGCATGCACTGCCAATATGGACAAGTACAGGGCAACAAGTGACGAGTTGAAGTGCTGAGCTCTGTGCAACATCACACACAGGCAATGACAGGAATATGACAAAGAACAAATTTCAGAG
Organism: Narcine bancroftii; assembly: GCF_036971445.1. NCBI lineage: Eukaryota > Metazoa > Chordata > Chondrichthyes > Torpediniformes > Narcinidae > Narcine > Narcine bancroftii. The sequence goes on from NC_091477.1 coordinate 76,372,285, forward strand.
TTTATTTATTCAGGGTTATTTGAATACATTTTGGTTTGACCATGTAGAAATTACAACACATTTTATACATAGACCCCTCATTTCAGGTCACCACAATGTTTGGGACATTTAACTTCACAGGTGTTTATGATTGATCAGGTATATTTAAGTGCTTCATTGGTGTAGGGGGGGGGAGGGGGATCTACACTAGAATACTGAAGAAGTTAATCGGTAACAGTTACATGGATACATTGGCAACCGGAGGAACAGGAAAGACCACCCTCCATGACATACTGTGCTCTCCATAATGCTTTTTTTCCCTTGATTTGCCCCTGTGCTCCACAGTATTAAATTTGTAATCAAACAATTCATAAGTCAAGAACAAATTTCAGAGTTTATTTATTCAGGGTTAACCATATAACCATATAACGAAACAGGCCATGTTGGCCTTTCGAGTCCGCACCGGTTCACAGATTTTGTGCGCCCTCTTCAGGCATTGGTCCCGGTAGATCTTCATTCAATAATGATGGGAAAAGCTTTGCTCCAGAACTATGAGAAATACAATAAACAGGAGGTTATGCATGATACAATATAATTGGTTACACAGGCTATACACCACGCCCCAAAAGTTATTTGAATTCATTTTGGTTTGACCATGTAAAAATTACAGTACAGCACTTTTTATACATAGACTCCTCATTTCAGGTCTCCACAATGTTTGGGACATTTCACTTCACAGGTGTTTATGATTGATCAGGTATATTTAAGTGCTTCATTGGTGCAGGTATATGAGAGCTAGGCTAGCTTCTAAGCTTTTCATAACCTTTGAAGTTTGTAGTTGCCATTTTTCAACATGAGGACCAGAATTGTGCCAATAAAACTCAAATAAGCCATTATGAGATAGAAAAACAAGGAAAAAAAACAAGAATAAAACAGTAAGAGACATCACCTAAACCTTCTGATTACCAAAATCAACAGTTTGGAAAACATTATTACAAAGAAAGAGAATACAGGTGAACTTAGTAATTGCAAAGGTATTCCACGAAAGACCTACCCTGCTGAGGATAGAAGAATTCTCATCATAATGAAGAAAATTTTTCTCACATATGTCCGACAGATTAGAACACTCTTCAGGAGGCAGGTGTGGGTATGTCAATGACTTCTGACAATAGAAGACTTCATGGACAGAAGTACAGAGGCAAGATGCAAACTGCTTGTTAGCAACAGAAAGGATGGCCTGATTTCAGTTTGCCCAGAAGGATTTAGGGTCATTCAGGGTATTCCTCAACAAGAAGCTCTGGATAAACAATGAAATCTGGAACCTACTGAGAGCCAGATTGCAGGCATTTAAGTCCAGAGATCCAGATCAGTACAGCAGGAGCAGGTATGACCTGCGGGAAGCTATATCCTGGGCTAAGTGGAGATTCTGGATGAAAATGGAAACTGAGGGTCACCCAACAGCTGTGGCAGGGCCTAAATGTCATAACCTGTTACAAAACCAAATCCAGTGAAATAGCAGATGGCAAAGCTTCACTCCCAGAGGAACTCAATGCCTTCTATGCCCAATTTGACAACTGTAACAGCTAAGAACGACCCCTCTGCACCCCCATATCCCTTGATGATCCCATTCTGTCCATATCTGAGGATGACGTATGTGCTGCCTTCAGGAGAGTGAATCCGAGAAAAGCATCTAGCCTGGATATAGTACCTGACCAAGTATTAAAAATCTATGCTGACCTGTTTCAAACAGGTGTCAAAGAAGAGTGTAATAACCTGCCTTAATGACTATCGACCAGTGGCACTTACATCAACTAAAATGAAGTATTTTGAAAGGCTGGTGATGAGGCACATGTCTGAGTAGTGACATGGATACATTCCAATTTGCCTATCGTAGTAACAAGACTAGAGCAGATGCCATCTCACTGGCTCTACACAAAGCCCTGGAACATCTGGACAGCAAAGATACATACTTCAGTATGTTCTTTATCGACTACAGTTCAGCATTTAACACCATCATCCCCTCAAAACTGGTCAGCAAACTCCAAGTCTTGGGCGTTAACACCACACTGTTTAATTGGATCATGGATTTCCTCACCTGCAGACCACAATCAATGAAGATTGGTAAGAACTTCTCCACAATCTTCATCAGTACCAAAGCACCATAGGGCTGTGTTCTTACCCCCCTGCTCTACTCACTTTAAACCTATGACAGTAACACCATCTACAAATTTGCCGGCAATTCCACGGGTAGTGGGTTGTATAAAGGAAGGCAGTGAGTCAACATACAGGGTGTAGATTGAAAACTTGGCTGAATGGTGCAACAAGAACCTTGTACTTAATGTCACCAAAACTAAGAAGCTGATTGTTGACTTTAGGAAATGAAAGCCAGAGGTGTACAATCCAGTGATCATTGGGGGATCAGAGGTGGAAAAGGTGAGCAAATTTAAGTTCTTGGGAGTCACTATCTTGGAGGATCTTTGCTGGACCCAACACACCAATAGCATTGTGAAGAAAGCACATCAGCACCTCTTCTTCCTCAGGAGTTTGGAGAGGTTTGCTATGGCATCAGAAACCCTGGCAAATTTTTACAGAGGTGTGGTAGAAAGTGTGCTGACCGGCTGCATCATGGTCTGGTATGGGAACATCGATACCCCTGAGTGTAAAACCCTCCAAATGGTAGTGGACACAGCCCAGGACATCACAGGCAATGCCCTCCCTACCAGTGGTGGATTAACTACCACCCGGGCCCCTAGGCTGATCTTTAGTAAGGCCCCCATCTGATCTTGCCCACCCCCCCCCCCCAGGTGATGCCCTCCCCTCACATATTCTAAATTTATCTACCGGATAGTACTTGAGGTGTGCTTGTGTACGCTGTGCTCAGCGATGGGAGGATAGAATTGATGGGCTGGGTGGCAATAGCCCAGTGGAGAGAGGTGCATGAAGAGGGGAGAGGTTGGGCCGGAAATGGGGTGCTGGCCGATGGTGGGGACCTCATCGCCGGGCTCTGACACAGGTCTGCATTTGGGGCAGTTTGTCCCTGTTCAGCTCTCTGCTGTACAACATCCTCCCTGCCCAACAACCCCCCCCCCCCCCCTGCCCCGAGGCTTGTACCAGCCACAGTTAGGCCAGCCTCCTGAGAAATGCAGCTCTCACCTCATACCATGTAAATTGCATAGCAGTCACTGATTCCCCAATGTCTACATCACAGCTCACTGGGATTTAATATTGATTAGAAACTAACGTGTTTTGGCAAAGAGTCAGAAGCTACGAATTATGCAGTGTTGTAACTCTGACTCAACACGTAACTTGCTGCTGTTCAATAACATACATGATACATCAGCCTGGTTGGTTGGCATTCAATCCACAACTATTCACTGACTAATACACACCAGTAGTAGTTTGTAAATTTGTATCAAATGCAGGCTGCAGCCACCACTCAGAAATACTCCTTAAACAGGATCTTATAACCCACGGCAACATTACAAGATGGAAGGACAAGGGCAGCAAAAGCATGGGGACACCAGCAATGGATGTTATACCGCAAGCCACCCACAATTTGACTTGAAATACCCCAGCCTTTCAACCATTGCAATTTTCAAACTCTGGATTCAATACAATATCCAGAAAATGTTCTGTCATTTATAATTTAAACAACATGAATAAAATAATTAAAGAGATCCCATGGCATAGAGTCCAATTGAATCAGTAGTCCCCGACTTTTCCATGAGAGATGCTGGTATTGCATGTATGAGATGAGCTCTGTAACAGGAGGCAGACCTCCAGCTTAGACTCGCGCTCACTTTTTACAAAGGTGTGATCATTGATTGACAGGTAGCATTGGGACCGATGGAGCATGAAACCCCGCTGCTAATTGGGTGAACGTGGTTTCCACGACCACAAGACACGAGCCTTGATTGAGCGACTAGTATTGACTACCCTACACTACTATGTATAACGTTGTACTAGTTCTACATGGATAATAAAATATCATAAAGACAGGTTATATGAATGAATTATAGACCTTTTATTCATTGATGTTCCCTTGGTATAGAAAGCTAGTGACTTGTTGGGGCCTAGTTTGCTGGAATAACAAGCAAGAGTTTAGGAGACCCCATGAGTCCCGAAGAGCATGACATGACCTGACAGCAGGCCCCAAACTAACCCATCCCCCAAGTAGTAGTTCAGTGCCTGCTGCCAGGTCATGTCATGCTCGGTGGGATTCATAGGGGGCTCCTAAACTCTTCCTTGTTATCCAGCATTCGTACTGGAGATTACAGGCAGGATTCAACCCCCACCCCCCAAACCTCCACCTTTCCACCAAACTATTAGATTTTTAACATCTCTGACTGAATTGGACATTAAAAATCTAAATAGTTTGGTGGTGGGAAGGTGGAGGATTGGGAAGTTTCATAAAGATACTTTAATTTTTAATTTTTTTACATCACAGAAATTGAATAGATTGAAATCAGATTTGTCAGATTAATGTTTTAGGTGTGGTGAAGATGTAGGAACTTTTGCATTCAACTTGGACTTGTCCTAAGTTAAGACCTTTTTGGGTGGATTTAGGAATTTTTGGGAACAAGTTACAGGTGTTGTATTTCTACAAAATCCAGATTTATTTCTATGAAAATTATCAATATATCATTTGGAATTTGTTAAAGTTGCATTAATGATGGCAAGGAAGTGTATTGCAGTTACTTGGAAATCGGATACATGTTCGCGTATGGCAAGATGGAATGCAGAAATTCAAAGTTGTATTCCATTTAAGAAATAAATACCCTGTTTTTGCAAATTTGGTGCCTGTATGCCAAAATATTAGGTCTACATTAGTAAAATTGTCCTTCCTATGCCTCTGGACCTGTGAGAATTTTTTCTGAATTATGATAATGATTTTTAAAAAATATGTGTGTTAGGTGACATCCCTATGTGCAATCCGGAAAATTTCCTTTTCTTCTATTTAATATAACTACATTGTACTTTTTATATTTGTTATTTTGAGGGAGGGGTGTCTGGGGGGAGGTGTGTAAATACCATTATGCATGTAATTCCTAATTTGTTTTCTTTTTGGAATGTGTACTTTTATATTAATTCTTTTACTATATGTATAGAAAATTTTTAAATAAAATATTCTAAAAAAGACTGTACACAGGTGGCCTCTAAGTCAAGCACAGCAGCGCCCACCAGAGTGCCACTAATTACATAACTATCTGCCTTCGAGCACTCTGTGCGAGGAGAGCTGCTTTCAACCCTCATTTCCCAATCATCTTCCCACCAGAGTAGAAAATTTTTAATGACTCTCCAACTGAACTGGATGTTAAAAATCTAATAGTTTGATGGGAAGGTGAGGATGTGCACGCGCTGTTGATACCACAAATCTTCATGGTGCTAACCCACCGCCACCGGCCCCCAGAAAGCGCTATACGTATTACCCTGGCAATGGTGTAATGCCAACTCTTGCGCACAGTAACCACTGGCTTCACTTGTGCAGGTGCAGTAAGTAGAGACCAGGTACCCACCTGTTTACTGAGTATGTATTCAAGCCAAATGATTTGGGCCCCCTTACACTCCGGGCCCCTAGGCTTCACCCTACTCAGCCTAATGGTTAATCCATCACTGCTCCCCACTATTGGGCACATCTACAGGGAATACTGCCATCGGAGAGCAGCAGCAATTATCAAAGACCCTCGCCACCCAGGAATGCGCTGTTCTCACTGCTACCATCAGGATGCCACAAGACTCACACCACCAGGCTCAGGAGCAGCTGTTACCCCTCCACCATCAGACTCCTCAATGACAAACTCAATCATGGTCTCATTTAAGGACACGTACTTGTGCACTTTATTGATTTTCTTTTTTATTCTCTCTGTATTGCACAGTCAGTTTGTTTGCATTCATTAACTGTTTACAGTTCTTTGTTTCCATGTTTTACACTGTGTTCAGTTTATTTTTTGCACTACCAATTACTGGTGATTCTGCTGCGTCCATAGGATAAAGGAATCTCAAGTTTGTCTGTGATGTCATGTATGTACTTTGACAATAAATCTGAAATCTGAAGAGCATGCAGTATTCTGGAAAAAGGTCTTATGGATAGATGAGACCAAGATTATCATGTATCAGAGTGATGGCAAGAGCAAAGTGTGGAGGCGTAAAGGAACTGCCCAAGATCCAAAGCATTCCACCTTTGCTATGGTTTGCATCCTGCAGTGTAGCCTCTGTATTTCTGTTCATGAAGTCTCCTGTAGATGGTAATCATTGACATGTCCACAGCTGGCTTCTGAAAAGTATTTCTGACAAACGTTTGGGGTTTTTTTCTTCATTATGATGAGAATTCTTCTGTTATCAGCAGTGGAGCTCTTCCTTGGCTCCCAGTCCCTTTGTGATTACTGAGCTCACTGGTCTTTCTTTTTTTTTGTAATTCTTTATTTATTGCACTATGAACCATATCAACCAATATATTTACAGGTGCATCTCTTTCAATATTCACAGTGACATTTTCTCTTTTTCCCCCATCCCTCCCTTCCCCCTTCCCACCCCCTCCAAAAACAGTAAATATTGAACATATAAAAAAACTATATCTTTATACGAAAGGAATACAATCAAAAAAGACGTATCATCTACTTATACACATTAAATCTGATCATGTTTATCTTCTTATCATTTTAGGTGGTGGTGGTCCGAGGCCTGCTCTTTCTGTTATGTTCCATATGTGGTTCCCAGGTTTTTTTCAAACATTGTAACTTTGTCTTTTAAATTATATGTGATTTTTTTTTCCAATGGGATACACTTTGTGGTGTGCTGTTAGCCAGAATCAGACACACACAAGGTAAAGACTGTACAACAGGCTTTAATCCACAAAGACTTCCACAGAGCCAGGCTGGCTGTGGCTGCAGCAACTCTTATAGCCCAGAGGGTGATTGACACCCAACCGGGTGGGGCTTGATCCATTCAGCCCGACTGATTAGCAGCCGGCCAGGTGTTGTTCTGTCCCTTTACACTCCTGCAGGTACAGAGGTTTCCCCCTGCAGTAGGCCAGTGGTGTACCACCACATTCACCCCCTTTAAAATTGTCCTGGGGTGGGGGGGAGGGCAGTAACAAAGAATCGCACCCACTATGTACATACAATATTTATAGGTTGAGATGATTCGGCAGCCGCCGGGGTCTCTGTGTTCGTTGTAGGATTGGCTCCTGGTCACTGGTCAGAGGGGAAGTGGGGGGGGGGGGGGGCCCGCGGCAGGGTTGTGTGTGGCTGGTGTGGTGCCATATGGAGGGGTGGCCAGGGGGGCCGGGGTCGACATATGCGGGTTGTATTGGATGGGTGGGGGGGGGCAGGTTTGTCTGCTAAGGCTGAAGCGGGCCTGTGTGCCCCATAGCTGCTTGGGGATGGGGATGTATGCCCAGTTAGTGTCATCCTGGGTTGGAGGATGATGTGGTGTGGTGGGTGCTCCTGTTGAGATGGTGTCCTCCCTGGCACTGCCGAACCTAATATAAGCGTAGTTATGGTTTGCATGAAGGAGGAAAACCTGATCTACCAGGGCTTCGGCCTTGTGTGTCCGTACATGCTTACACAGAAGCACCGGTCCCCGGGACATGAGCCATGCTGGGAGTGACATTCCAGTCGCCGACCTCCTGGGGAATGAGAACAGGCATTCATGAGGGGTCTCGTTGGTAGCCATGCACAGCAGTGACCGAATGGCATGGAGTGCCTCGGGCAGGGCATCCTGTCAGAATTCAATGGCCCACCCTTTTGACCTGAGAACCAGGAGGACTGCCTTCCAGACCATCCCATTCTCGTGTTCCACTTGCCCGTTGCCACTCGGGTTATAGCTTGTCGTGCGACTGGTTGTGATGGCCCTCGCCGTCAGGTACTGGCACAGCTCATCGCACATGAAACTAGACCCCCGGTCACTGTGGATGAAGGCGGGGTAGCCAAACATGGTGAAAATTTGCCCCAAGGCCTTGAAGACGGTGGTCGTGGAGGTTTCTGGACAAGGGATGGCGAAAAGGAAGCGTGAGTACTTGTCAACTACCGTGAGGAAATAGATGTTTTGGTTCGTGGAAGACAGGGGCCCTTGAAGTGCACGCCGAGACACTCGAAAGGCCGAGTAGCCTTTACAACGTGGGCCTGGGGAGGGGGGGGGGGCGGTAGAAGCGGGTTTTATACTCCGCACAGACCCGACAGGCCTTGGTCATGTCCCTGACGTCCCTGATGGTGTACAGCAGATTTCAGGACTTAACGAAATGGTACAACCGGGTGACACCCGGATGGCAAAGGGACTCATGAATTCCTGCAACCTGTCGTCATGCATAGACGCGTGAGATAGGGCATCAGAGGAGTCGATAAACTTCCCGGGATGGTATTGGATGTCGTAGCTGTAGGTTGCCAGTTCAACTCTCCAGTGCAGGATCCTGTCATTTTTGATTTTGCTCTTGTGGGTAGTGTTAAACATGAACGCCACGGCCCGCTAGTCCGTGGGACTAATCTCCTGCCGGTCAGGTAGTGGCACCAGTGGCGGACTGCTTCCACAATCGACTGGGCATCCTTTTCAATGGTGGAGTCCCTTAGCTTGGAGCCGTGGAGGGTCCTGGAGAAGAAAGCGATGGGGCGCCCCCCTTGGTGAGGGCCACCTCGGAGGCATTACTCTCCACCTGGAAGGGGTAATCCTTATCCACAGCCTGCATCGTGGCATTCGCGATGTCTTGCCTGATGTGGGTGAAGGCTGACTGCGCCTCAGGTGGGAGGGGAAAAGTTGTGGCTTGGGCCAGTGGGCGGACCTTGTCTGAGAAGCGAGGGACCCACTGCGAGTAATAAGAGAACAGGCACAGACACCTGTGGAGGGCCTTTAACGTGGGGGGGAGGGGTAACTCCATTAATGGGTGCATCCTTTCCGGATCTGGGCCGTCGATTCCATGGGCCATGATATACCCGAGGATGGCGAGGTGGGTGGTGCTGAACACACACTTCTCCTTGTTGTAAGTGAGGTTCAGCTCCGCAGCCATCTGGAGGAATTTTTCCAGGTTAAGACCGTGGTCCTACTGGTCACAACCACAGATAGTGATGTTATCCAGATATGGGAACGTCGCCTTCAGCTTGTGCCAGTCTACCATGCGATTCATCTCCCGCTGGAAGACGGAGACCCTGTTCGTGACCCAAAAAGGAACCTGGCGGAACTGTACAGGTGCCCGTCCGCCTCAAAGGCAGTGTAGGGCTCGACCTTCGGTAGATAGGAATTTGGTGATACACTGACTTCACGTCAATCGTGGAAAAACCCGGTAGCGGATTATCTCATTGACCATGTCGGTGATCCTCAGCAGGGGGATAGGCATCCATCTGGGTGTACCGATTAATGGTCTGGCTGTAATCCACAACCATCCTCGGCTTACTTCCCCCTTTGACCACCAGGACTTGGGCTCTCCAAGGGCTGTTACTGGGCCTTACGCCAGGAGTCGCTGCACCTCCGCCTTGATGAAGTCTCTGTGTGCAGCGCAATAGCGCCTACATCTGGCGGCGATTGGCTTGAAGCTTAGCTCAAGAAGTGCAAAGAGCGCCAGTGGGGTGATGCACAGTGTGAAGCGGTCGCAGGTTGGCCGGGGCTGGTAGGTTGGCGTGCTGTGCAATGTGAGTGGAGGTTGGGGCCCCCTGAAGGCAAGGGTGACACTCTGTAGGTGGCACTGGAAATCCAGGCCCAGGAGGAGTGGTGTGCAGAATTTGGGCATGACCAGGAGCCTGAATCCTGTGTAAGTCTCCCCTCCCACCATTATATCGACCGAGCAGCGCCCAAGGGTACCAACAGTTTTATCCTTGGTGGCGAGGGCGATTGAGCAGGTGGTGGGGTGAACCTTTAACCTTAGGGAGTGGGCCACGCTCAGGTGAATGAAGCTCTCGGTGCTGCCACTGTCGAACAGGCACTTTGTTACCTGACCATTGACTCACACGTCCATCATCGAGCACCCGAGATTGTGGGGGATGTCCCTGATCAGCGTGGTGACGGCCAGGACCGTCTTGGAGTTGGAGTCGGAGTCATTGCTATCCGGAGGGATGGGGAGCGCAGGTAGGGCGGCCTGGTCAATGCCCGTGTTGACCATGTTGCCGTCAGTCACTGGGTGCAGTGTGCAGCAGCTGATGGCACCCAGAGGCATGGGGAGCGTCGGTAGGGCGTCCTGGTTATCGCCCATGTTGACCACATCGTTCTTAATGTCATTGGGGTCCTCCATGTCGGGCACTGCCTGGCCCAAGATGGCGGCAGCAGGTGGGGAGCCGCTGCGTGGCTGGCCTCCTTCCTCATCCATGTCCGCTACACCAGGGGAGGTGACTGTCAGCTGGAAGTGGCGTCACGCTGTGAGCCGGACGTGACATCACTATAGTTCTCATTGAGCGGCACCGGCAAGGACAGGAGCTGGTGCAGATGCTCGTGGCATATGCTGTGACTGTCGCTGGCGGGGCCGAATGTTGCGCGGTCAAAGTCGGGAAAGGGGGAAGTTGTCGCGGGGACAATGGCGGCGCCGGCATGCGCACGTAGGGGGGTCCGTGGATGTAGGGGGGTCCGTGGATGTAGGGAGGTCATAGAGGACTGCTGAGCTGCCGGCAGATTTAGAGAGGCACATTTTTGCAAAGTGGCCTTTCTTGCCGCATCGGGAACAATACTGGTTCCTAGCTGGGCAGTTTTGGCGCGATCGTCGATCTGACCCACACCAGGACCCACAGTACTTACAGGGGCACCAGGCACCTGCCACAGTGAAGTTCTACTTCCCAGCTCGGCCTGAGGCTGCAGCTGCAGTCTGAGAGGGCCATGAGGGAGCCTGGGGGAACCTGGAATCGAAGGCTTCGACGTGCAGGGTTTCTGCTTCCCGGGTTTGGACCACTTCCACAGTCCTGGTTAGGGCATAGATGTTGTCTTCCAGCAGCTTCTGCCGGATGGCCCTCGAGTGTTGCCCTCGGACGAAGGCGCCCCGGATCAGCCTCTCGACCTCTTTTACACCTACCCCGGGTTCAGCCAGATACGGTTGGGCCAACTCTCACAAGTTTCCCAGGTAAGACTCAGCCGTCTCCCCGGATTGCTGGGCTCAGGTGTTGAGGAGGTACCTTGCACAGACCACATGCATGGGGGGCTTGTACAAGTTCTCGAGAGTGTCCATTGTGCTCTTGTATGTGGAGCAGCCTTTGGTTACCTGGAAGGCGCGGAGACCCAGCTTTGACCGGAATAGGACCAACCTCTTCCAATTGGAGTCCAGGATGTCGCCCTCGTGTGCCTCGATGATTGTCTCGACCGCATGCTGCCAGATCTCGAAGCGTGTCTGGGCTTCTGGATGGCATGGGTCGACTTCGAGGCTCCCTGCACTCAGGATTTTTCCATGGCAGCCGTGGGAAAATTTTGTGGATTAAATTGTGGTACGCTGTTAGACAGAATCAGACACACACAAGGTAAAGACTGTAGAACAGGGTTTCATCCAAAAGATTTACACAGAGCCAGGCTGGCTGTAGCTGCAACAACTCTGTGGGAGGCCTCGGAAGGGCGGCCGCAGGCTTATAATCCCAGAGGGTGATTGACACCCGACCGGGTGGGGCTTGATCCATTCAGGCCGACTGATTGGCAGCCGGCCAGATTTTGATCTGTCCCCTTACACTCCTGCAGGTGCAGAGGTTGCCCCCTGCAGTAGGCCGGTGGTGTACCACCACACACTTAAACTTGGTTATATATTGTATTAATGTTTATAGTCATATATTCCAACGTAGCCATCTTTTATCTTTATTTTAACTTCTTCACCACCTCCATCTCCTTTTTTTCCATTACTATTTTTTTAAGTTTTCCTTTTTAATCTCAATATATGACATGAAATACCCCAACAATCCCCACAAACAATAACCCTTTAACCCCAAATGAACCTCCCCTCCTTGGATTGCCCCTTGTCCCTTGTCAGCAACCACAACTCCCCTTTCCCTTTGATTTGTGAACTTACTCATAAGCGTAAGTTGTGACCATTATTCGCCCCCCAGAGAACACTATTTTTTCTATACATAAAGCAACGCTCTCTTTTTTTACCCCCTTCTTCTCCTTCTCTTATCCATCTTTAAATCTCTCAGCTGGCCGCTCCACAGCTGGCCGCTCCTCAGCTGAGTCCCCTTCCCACCGGCGTTAACCTTTTCTTTTACTTGCGCACTTCTTCTTGGCTCTGAGAGCCATATTTGAAGTCCGCCATTCGGGAGGACACCGCTCCTCTGTGGACTCACCAACATTGGAGATCGGCCGCTCCTCTCCACAGTGGCTCTCTGTTCTGACGTGCAGGTGAGGCCTTCTTCTTTCTTCTCCAGTGATTTTCTTTCTTCCCCTTTCTCTGTTATTCTTACTTTTTCTCTTTTGGGTGCCATCTTCTCTCTCTTCTCTGTAACTTTATCTTTTTCTTCCTGTATTTTATGTTTATTGAGCTCTGTTTTTTCAAACTTTTTTTTTCTTTTCTCTGGAGAGGGCTGGTTCACTCGTCCAGCCACTATTCCATCACATAACTCCTCGACTTTCTTCTTAATGATGTTCCAGATTGTTGATTTTGGTAATCCTATTTTTTGTTTTAAATTTTAACAAAAGCTCTTTGCACAAGATAACATATATCAAATAATATCATAAATACATCACATATCAATTGTAAATTAGAAGCAAAACCATAAATATTACATATCATTCAGGCCATCAAATTCTATAATTATAATAATTAAACAATTGAATCATAACTCATGCTATGTCCAAAAATAATACTGAATACAACAATTGTACAAATAAATACACAAAGAATTCCCTTATATAAGATTTTTTTATACTTCTCTGAAGTGATTATGTTGTTCTGTGATATTTTCCGTAATCTGTAGTTAAACCCTCCCACTTTAACTTATTTGTCTTAATAATAAAAATGGATTTTGGTAATCCTAAGGTTGAGTAATGTCTCTTACTGTTTTATTTTAGTTTTTCAGCCTCATAATGGCTTCTTTGACATTCATTGGCACAACTCTGGTCCTCACGTTTAAAAATGGCAACTACAGGCTCCAAAGGTGAGCAAAAGCTTAGAAGCAAGTGTAACTCTCTTCTACCTGCACCAATGAATAAATTGAGCACACCTGAGTACTCACAAACACCTGTGAAGCTAAATGTCCCAAACATTATGGTGCCCTGCAATGAGGGACAGTATTTAAAGTGCTATAATTTACACATCAAACCAAAATGTATACAAATAACCTGGAATGTGGAGAGCACCAAGTTCCTTGGCGTTCACTTAACTAATGACCTGTCATGGATACATCAGTATCTCCTCACTTGTCAGGAAGGTGCAACAGTGACTACTTCCTGAGAAGACTGAGGTGGGCAAGGCTGCTGTCCACCATCCTGTCAACTTTCTAAAGGAGGTCTCTCAGGAGCATCCTGGTTGGCTACATCACAGTGTGGTACAGTTGCTGTAGAGCATTGGATTGCAGGTCAATCATAAGAATGGCAGAGAATATCACTGGGATCTCCTTCCAACACTCCTCCTCTGACAACGATTCACGCGATCTATCTGGATCATTGTTTAAAGAGCACGCACACAATTGAGGATCCCTACCACCCCGCACATAGCATCTTTCAGCTACTCCCATCAGGAAATTGATACAGGAGATTCAGAGCCAGCACCACCAGCTTGAGGAATTGCTTCTTCCTACAGGCAATGAGAACACTTAAGGAACAAAGGAACTGCTCACACTAACCATGTGAGTCTCTATTTACCTATTTATTTATTTATTTGTGTATATCAATACTTGTCCTGCATACGTATTGTTTGACTATGTATGTTATATCTGGTTGTGTGTGTGCATGCTTTGCACTGAGGACCGGAGAATGCTGTTTCGTCAGGTTGTTCTTGTGTCATGAGATGACAATAAACTTGAGTGGTGTGTATGTCACGCCAAGGAAGATGCAGCCCATAATGCCACTAACCAGCAGGGGGCACTAGAGACTTTATCAACAGGAAACCACTTAAGTTCTTCATAATGATTTTGCTGCAATGCCCAAGACATCCCAGAACAGCCTATCAAACAAAAATACTCAATAATAAAATTAGAGGTCAGGACAAAAAAAAATTATTCTGAGCTGACCAATGGAGAGGCGATTGAGGTAGGGATGCAAAGTGATTTTGAAAGGGAATTCCAACATTAGTGGGTTTAAAGTTATCGTTGTTGGAGGAAAAATTATAGACAAAAAGAACAAAATCAACTTAATGAAAAAAATATCAGTATTTATGTCATGTATGGTCCATCCAAGCCAAAAAATCCAGGAGCTGGAAATCTAAAATAAAATATTGGAACAATGCAATCAGGCACCATCACTGAGGGGTGTGAATTATTCAGCTTGATGATCTTTGGTCATGTCTAATGGAAGAAAAAGAGAACATGCTGCTCTTTGGTACAACTCCACTGAATACAACATTGTCATTTATGTTTTTTACACAGCCACTGTGTTCCAGGAAAATTTTCCCGGAATGCATGCTGTGTTAAAAGCTAGGAACGGGAATGAGGGTGCCATTTCGGTTCTGAAATTTTACCTCCTAGAACCCTTGTCAATTTCTTGAACACCTGCAGTCTAAAGTTAATTGCAGGCATTCCATGAACAACGGTCTAATGAATAGGACATTGCTGCAGGGGCGTTGCAAGTCCCACCTCTTTACTGACCGCACTTGCAGTATGCTATCTAAACTCTCTTCATGCGGTCTCTCTCAACTGTCTAAACGGAGATTTGGAGTTTTGGACGTTTGTGTGTGAACAACCAATACCGAGATGTTGGAAATTCTTAAAACTGGTAAAATCATGCAAGGTCTCTCTAAAGAACATAATTTTTAACCTTGGTCTCTGAAAGTCATGTCAAAAATACCTGCAGCATCTGAAGCATCATAAGAAACAAAGTTTTTAAAAGATTATTATCAAACAAAAATTAACTGCATCACATGAGAGATAGTATGAGAGATCATTAAAAACTTATTTAAAATAATGTTTACATTTGGATCAAAACTGAACAAATAGGCTCTCCGTAGCGAGGAAATTAACAGATATTAAAGATAACTCAAGCGTTGCATCAAGACCCCTCATTTGCATATCTGCCTGTCATGATTCAAGCGCATTATCTGAAATGCAGAATTTAATACAATGAAAAGTTGTCAATGAAATATCTAAATCTTCTTAAAGATGACAATTTTTCAAAGCAATTCAGGACAACATTTGCCTAAACTACTCAAATCTGATGCAACTGCATGTATTATTTGCTACACTTTGGTATCCAGGAGGCAAAGTGTGAGTATTGTTATGGGCCCAGAGGAACCCAAAACCCAGCAGCAATAGAAATTCACCAAGACAAATGGTTACTTAAACAAAAGTTGCTTTTAATTATCTTTAAACATGAAAAGAGGACCAAACTTTTACATTACTATTAACTTAACCCCGTTCTAATTCTAAGTGCATATGTATGTAATGCGTGTGTAAGTTCAGAAAAGTTCTTTGATTCACAGTCCAATCTCACTTCTCACTCCTTACTGGTATCAGGCAATTCTTATACTGTGTACAGAATTTAAACATTTATGAATTTTATCAGGCTTTGGTGCTTGAAAGGTAAATGGTTACCGCTCAGGAAGGTTCTTGTCGGTTTTCAGAGAGAGATTTGTTGCTTGTTGGACACACACACAAACTGATTCCTTCTGCACAGCCACTTCAGTGTCTTGCCGAAGAAACTTGCCCCATGAAGGGTTTTTCAGATGATAACTTCTTTCTTTCAGGTCACCACAGAATTCCTTTTTGTTTCACTTATTTCAAGTGAAACATTATGCAGTCAGCCACCTTCTCTTGTATGGACCACAAGGGCTTTGACCAGGCTGTACTAAGAACTCACAACCCATCTTCTCTCTCTTCACAAGACAACTTTGTGAAATAATCCATTACTCCACAGCATGTCCAATTAACACCTACTTGTGAAGTCCTTATAGGCAATCTGTCACAGTTTGCACAGAACATCTATAGACATCTGTCATGAGGCACATGTGGCAATGGATCAAGCCATAACAGATCACGAGACAACCTTGTGAGTTAAAGACAACAATGCCTCCCTTCTGGACAACTGAACATCTGTGCATGGTTCAAAAGAACAGGCTGATGCCAAGAAGAAGCTCTGTGTCCTCCATAGCTCAGCCAAGGTGAGAAGAACATTATCCAAATTGAACCCACACAATGCAGCAAGACCAGACAACATAGCTGACTCGGTACTGAAGGACTGCATTGGCTAATTGATGGGGATCCTTACGGACATTATCAACACATCACTGCTGCAATCCATCGTCCCCGCAGGTCTCAAGGCAGCCACTATTATCCCAGTACCAAAGAGGCCTCAACAACTACTGCCCTGTGGCACTGATTTTGACCATTATGAAATGCTTCGATTGCCTAGTGATGGAGAGGCACTGGACCAATTTAAATTCACCTACAGAGGGAACCATTCCACTGATGATGCTATAGAACGAGAGGAGATCTTATAGAAACATATGAAGGGTATGGATAGGATAGATATAGGAAGGTTTTTTGAGCTGGCCGGGGAAACTAAAACGAGAGGACACAGTCTCAAGATTCGGGGGAGTAGATTTAGGACAGAGATGAGGAAAAATAGTTTTTCCCAGAGAGTAGTGAATGTTTGGAATTCTCTAACCAGGGAAGTGGTTGAGGCTGCCTCATTAAACATATTTAAAATTCGGTTAGATCAATTTTTACATGATAGAGGAATTAGGGGATATGGGGAGAAGGCAGGTAGGTGGAGTTAGGTCATAAATTAGATCAGCCATGATCGTATTGAATGGCGGAGCAGGCTCGATGGGCCATTTTTGGCCTACTCCTGTTCCTACTTCCTATGTTCCTATAGTCTGTCACTCCACTCTATCATGATCCACCTAGAGAATGACGCCTCATACGACATGCTGCTCTTCATCAACTTTAATTTGGCATTTAATATGAAGCTAGTGGAGAAGCTGTCCTCACTTGAGCTCAACACCCCTTTCTATAACTAGATTCTGGATTTCCTATGCCATAGGTGCTCTGTGGTTAGTAAGGGATTACTTAAGGTGATGTGTGAGTGGGAAAAAAAAAACAGGTTAAGAACCACTGCCCTACTACATTGGATCAACTTTCTCCTTGGGGAAAATCTGCATTTCTGTCCATAATTAACATAAATCTTACCATTAACTTCAGACATAGAGATTATTCAGAGTGAGTGATAACCTGACTGACAGCTGTGGTTAAATTATGAGACACAGTTTCTGAATTCCAGTCAAACTGTCAACACATAAAACCAGCAATCTTGTATCAATCCAAAGGAAGTTCAAAGGAAGATGGAGAGAATAGCTGACACCTGGCTTGGGTTATAACTATTGGGTTGTAAAGGTTTAAATTAGGTTTCATGAAGCTGCCAGTCTGTGAAATGAGAGGAAAACAAAAATACATCTCACCAATGAAGTAAATACAAAATGAACAATTTTGAACTCAGTTGTGTCAGACTTGGCATCTCTTTCAACAATGTAAGGATCGCCTTTTTGAAGAATAATACAACGGTAACAATGTTTCTCACGGTCAGGTATTTTCTTGCCATGATAGTTTTTCTATCAATATACAATAATTGCATTATGATCTTAAAAATGATGCAGAAAGAATCAAATGGGTATTATTTACTTCAGTTTCTTCTGGGATTATACGGTTTGTCTGTAAAGTCCATATTGTCCAGTTATAGTACCAGGTTTTAATTATTTTCTGACAGGTTACAAAGACCATATTTTTCAACCAATTTGACCTAGTACAACTAATTTGTTCAAGTTTATTATCATCCGATTGTACAAGTACAATTGATTAAACAGCATTCTCTTGTCCTTGATGCAAAAACATGCAAGTGCACATATAGACAAAACCCACATGCAAACAAGCAATGCACATGCAGAATATAAGGCTATTGTTGAGCAAATAGTAGGGTCTTGGAGGGCTAGTGTAAGTAGTTTAGTCATTCAGCCATCTCACTGCCTGTGGAAAGTAGCTGTTTCTCAGCCTGGTGGTTCTGGCTCTGATACTCCTGCACCTCTTTCCCATCGGGAGCAGCTAAAAGATGCTGTGTGTTGGGTGGTAGGGGTCCGCAATGACTTAATTGACCTCTTCAGACAATGATCCCGGTAGATCATGCAATGGGGGTGAGGGGTGGGGGGAAGGAGACCCCAGTGATTGCCTCTGCTGCTCATGGTCCTGTTGATTGACCTTCGATCTAATGCTCTACAACAACTATCCCACACTGTGATGTAGCTGCCTAGGATACTCTTCATAGACCTCCTGTAGAAAGTTCACAAGATGGTGGCTGGTAGCCTTGCCAGCTTCAGTCTTGTCAGGAAGTGCTGTTGCATCTTCCTGATAAGTTGAGTGCCCAGAATAAATCACTTATTAAGCATGGACTCCAAGGAACTTGGTGCTCCCTACTCTCTCCATTAATGAGTTATTAATCTGTACTGGAGGGTGGTGTTTTCTGGTCCAATCGAAGTCCATGATCATCTCCTTTGTCTTGTCCTCGTTGAAACTCAGATTGTTATTCTTGCACCTTATCACAAGATTTTCTACCTCTTCTTTGTAATATGACTCATTGTTGTTGCTGATGAGGTAAACTTCTGTTAACTTGGTAAATTGTTGAATTCATAATGGTAATTTTCTACTGTATGTAAATAGTGTGATATCTGCATACTATTTTTGATAATATGTGCATTGTGCATTTGTGCACTGTCTGAAAACCATGAAAAAAGCTATTTGTTTTTCCCATGTTTACAGAACCACTCTGATCCAAGCTTAAAATATGGAACAAAAAAAAAGACCAGTCAAGAAAAATCAGTGAAAAAAATAGATGTGTGGAAGAATGTTTTTCTACAAATTCCATCTATGATTTATGATTTATGAAAAAAAATGTAATATTCCCAATGTCTTCCTGGAATCCAACGGCTGCAACAACTCCATGAAGAAGGAGCTTTCAGGATGATATAGAGAGCCTTAAGTTCATGCTTTGGGAGCATACAAGTCCAAGGTAGTGGCAGAAAGAGGACTACCTAATGACTTACCCATCTATCCTGTCATCCATCTCCAGCTACCTACATGAAAGAGTGATGTTTCCACATCAACCATCTTACCAGCCTCATAACATCCTCAGACCCTGCTGGGAGAAAAAAAAGAAGCAGAAGAAGCTTTAAAATGTTAGATAGAAAAGAGAAAGGTTGCTTAATTTTCAGAGAAATATAATTGCACACAATAAGTTCAATCAATTAAAGAAAATGATTTTTGGGTTCAGAGTTATCTGCTGAATAGATTTCCAAAACTATGGGAAAAGGCTGAAATGATTTTCATTGCCTTTCCCTTAACATACCAAGTTGAATATGAATTCAGTAAGGCAGTTTTCTTTTTTTAAAATATTTTATTTTTCATTTTCCATCAATAAACAAGGAGATAACATCACTGACTCACAGAACATATCCATATCTCCCAGCATTCTGCACACCTGTGGTGTTTCTTCCCCTCCCATTCCCACCACCCCTCCCCCCAAAAAAACTAGGGAAAGACAGGTGAAAAAAGGGAGAAAGAAAAAAAGAGAGGCTGGACATGGTGTCGGTGCTTCCAGTAAGTGTCCATAAAGGCTGTGGAGCCACCCCCTTATATAATTACTTTTATTAATCCATCCATTGGTAGATCTCTGTAACTTTTTTAAAATCAGGGTGTGGCTACAGCTGTGCTCCCTTGTATGTCAGATTATGGCTGCCATATTTTAACAAAGGTGTGTCAGTTTCTAAGATTATGTGTAATTTTTTTTCAATGGGAATACAGCTATGCATCTTCTTGACAAAATGTAGGAACAGACTTGATATTACAACAAGAAGTGACCTTCAACTATCACTTACTAACTAATTTGGAGCCTAACTTCAAAAAACTTGCACAGGAACATCAAGCTCAAGGATCTCACTAAAATTTTCATTTTATAAGAATTATTTCTTTACGTTGTCATATCCTTGAGTTTGTTCTTAAGGTTCCCTAATGATTCACTGTGATCAGGCCATTGCTCTCTAAGAATTTCTTTTTAAGTTTTTTGTCATATGTATGTTTATGATTTCTTCTTTCCTACATGTTCGGTAAGAATGATTTCCTATTCGTCTGTTTGTTCTGGAACCACAGCCCACAGTTACACTCAGAGGAAAGGCTTTGCTTTTTTTTCACCCAACGTAACATAATTTTTAAATTACATTTTAATGCAGTCAGTAGAAGTACCAAAGAAATCAACTAAAATTGACTGCTTTTTATATCGAGAAGGTACTTTACATCCCCATACAGCACACATGTCAAACTCTGGCCCGCGGGCCAAATTTGACCCGCAATATAATTATATTTGGCCCGCAAGATCATTTCAAAAATGTATTAGAGGTGGCCCGCCCTGCAGCGAGAGCTGATGCTGTTTTTTGGTAATGTCACCCCCACCATCCTCCCCCTTCATTGCACATCCTTCCCCATTGTAACACGAGAAATTGTAACACGAGAAGTCTGTCGATGTCATCAGCCGGCAAGCCAGTTGGAAGGCTCCCCGCACAACCAGTCACTTCTCCCACCTGTTGAGCGGTGCGGCGGATTGGCGAGTGCCTGTGATTTCCTGTCGGCGCGATGGGCATGGCAGGCTGCTCACGGCCCCCGGGCAGCGCTAGCCCCGTGCGACTGGCACCGGATGGCTCTTCCACAGCGCGAGCGCACTTCTCCCGGTCGCCACGGCCTTCAGCGCTTGCACCCGTGCGGACCTCAGGGACAGCTGGTTCGGCCCTGCATGTGAAGGGAGAGATGGTGGCTGTCCGCAAAGGCTGATCGGCAGCGCGCTGGGCCTGAGTGGGTGGGTAAGCAGGGGAGGGCAGAGGGTGTAGGTGAGGAGTAATGGGCAGGGGAAGTTATGGTGGAGCGAGGGGCAGTTAGAGGGAGGGATGAGTAGAAGGAGGGGTGGATAGGGAAGAGGTAAAAGGGGAGGGGCAGGGCGAGTAGGGGAGGGGTGATTAGAGGGTGAGAGACAGGTAGAGGGAGGAACAGGTTGAGGGGAGAGGCAGTAGAGGGGCGTGTATAGGATGGGGTGGGTAGAGGCAGAGCGAGTGGAGTGAGGGGTGAGTAGAGGTTGGGTAAAGGACTGGTCAGGTAGAGGGATGGTGGGTCGAGGGTGAATAGAGGCCTAGAGCCTGAGGAGTGAGCAGGAAATGCTGAGTCCTGATGCAGGCCAAAATGGACACAGCCTGTGAATGCTGACTACATCTCCACAGGGACCAAATATGTTTCCCTCAGGTCAAGCAAAGAGTGAACTTGAGCTACCTACTCCTGACCTGTAACATTATCCTCCTAAAGTTATATCCTAAAGTTTAACATTACATATGTTGAAAGAAGAGAAAACATGCAGATGTTGTTGAAAATTTCAATAAATATTTAGTTCGGCCCTCAACTTAGTCCAAGTTTTTAATTTTGGCCCTCCGTGAATTTGAGTTTGACACCCCTGCCATACAGGCAATTTTTGGCTGATAACAACCTATAAAGATATATAAAATGTATCGACAACCCATGCGTTAAATGGACTTTTAAAATATGGAAAAAGTACTATAAAAGAATATAAACTAGAGGGAGATATTGCAATTCTTAAATGGTGTGCATATGACTAGAGTTTCTTGATGAATAAATTGGATGCTAGATTTAAGGGCCAGATAGTTAAAGGAATAATAGTTTTTTGTAATATAATGAAAGAAGGATTATTCAGTTTTGAAATGCTTAAATAGAAACACTTATTAGAAAAATAAGACTTTTATCAGTATTTTCAGATGAGACATTATGTTAATAGGAGAGTTAAAAATGTAACCAAGGCAAGTACATGTTTGATAGAACTGTTCATTCAGGTGCCTCGCCGTTTGTTGTGGGCGATCATGTCTCTCCATCCATCACGATCTCTGACCCTACAAATTTTAGTTGTTGCCTCTCCTGTTCTCCTTTGGTGAAGGGTCCATCTTTGAGCTGAGATTGTAGTTGATGTTGAGCTCATGACTATACAAGGGAAAAATACTGGTGGTTTCCCATTACCTTCTTCAGTTGCAGTGTCCATAATGGATGGATAAACCTGGCCATTGAGAGCAGATTCATAAATTCCAATTTGTAGAATCTGCAATCCAGTGCTTCACATGACCCTGATTGGGAGGCGAAACAGGTACTACACCTTGCTCAAAGGTGACCTGTATGTTTTCAGATGGAAGGAGTGCTTTACACCTCCTTTTGCTGAAGAACTTTGTAGAAAAGCATACAATTCAGATAATGGTATTAAAATAATTTCAAGTGTATATAAGGAGCTGTTAAATCCTAAAACATAGTCGACTTCACATATTAAAACTGTTGTAAATGTGCCGAATATTTGTGCTGTGCAAACATTGTGTGGAATGTAGGCTTCCACCTCATTTAAACACAGAAGTCAGTGTTTACCCAAATCAAACCCTTTTATTTACAATTAGAGAACTATTTATAGTATTTACAATCCCCTTGGTCTCTAGGGAACGCTTGCAAGCCATCTCACACATGTGACTGGATTAGTTGATTGATGGCTCAAGTCCTGAGAACTGATAACACCCACTCCTGGTGATTGTGGGGTCACTGTTTAGGTCATCCTAGCAAAAACAAAATGGGAAAATGAAGGAAGGATAACTGTATCTGGTCTGAGGAAGAATAATATGAAGGAATCAATGGAAGTGTATCCGTTCACAGAAATGGAGGGAGCTTGGGTGGAAAAATCTGATAAGATATTTTATTACACCCTTTCAGAAATCCCATTATGATAGCAACCTCCCTGTTTGCTGGAGAAATTGTGGAAATCAAAATGCAAACCATTACCATATTTTTTGGGATTGCCTTGTTAACAAAGATTATTGGAGTGGGGGGGATACACAATGCCCTACAAAACATTTTTAAATGTGAAATACCCTTAGGAAGTAAGGCCATATATTTTAGGTATATACCTCAAGAATGCTTGAAAAGTGATAAATATTTAATGAAAATATTGCTGTTGGCTGGTAAAAAGACTTACCAGGAAATGGTTATAGCAGGAGAGCCCAACTTTAAACACATGGAAGGAAATTATAATGGACATTTATAAAATGGAGAAGATAAAAGTATCTGTTAATTATAAATTTGAACTATTTGATTCATACTGGGAAAATGGTTTAACTACATACTTCATAGGCCTGACCTTATTCTTACAAACCAATTGTAAGAACAGCCCTTCCCAATACGTTGTTAAAAAATAAGATCATTCCCTATTTACAATAGTTTTCTCCTTTTCCTTGTTCTGTCTTTTCTCTTCTCTCTATAAGTGTAAACCTCAGATAAATATTATATGGAAAATTATGGCAAATATTGTTGTGAGTGAGGAAACAGGTTTGGTAGGTCTCAAAGGCAAGGACTCTGAACAGTTTTGATGTAGGGAAGGATTTTATTTACAGAAGGCAACTGATGCAGAGCACACACACACACACACAATGAACTGGTACATATAATGATCAAGGTAAAATCACTATGATGCCCCTCCACCCCTCGAATCAGCACAGGCACGGACGGCTCTATGCTACAAAGAACACTAATTAAATGCTCCCAATCCTTTTAACAGTGCACATCTTACCAATAGTTTCACCAGCACCCTTTCACATTTCTAGGCCTGGAGTGAAGCAGGGTGGTCCCAAGCTGGCAAAAGAGAGAGAAGAAAGAGCATGTGGCCTCTTTATAGTGCTGGTGGGACAAGCCCACATCATTTACTGGGGGCCAATAGCTCAGTGACAGGAGGGTTAATCTAATTACAGCAGCCAGTGACCCAAGGCCAAGTCCAGGCAGGCTGGACAGTGCAGTCCAGGTAATGTACATGCGGCCAATAGCAGGTGTGCATTAATGGGTGGGGCGGGACCAAACCTTGATTGACAGCTGGTGTGTCCTCTGACTAGGTAGGGAGCAGTGCTGTCACATGACAGCCACAACCCTTCCCAATACAAATATATGATATACATGTATATCTGAGATACATCTTAAGGAAATGTTTGATTAAAAAATAAAAAATAAAATCAAAAAAATAAGCTTGAGTGCTTCACACAGAGGGGGGGGGGCATAAACTTTGAGCACAGTCTTAAGGTAGCCATGGCCAAAAAAGAGAATAAAAGACTCAACCTCTCTCACCTCTCCCAGAAACAAGTGCTCCCAGAGAATTCTGAATAGAAAACATGTTTCAGGAATCTGGTGTCATGTTTATGGACAATATGGTGCAACCACAAGAGCTGATTGATGTAATTTGATGCCGTGATATGTTGGCTTTACAGAGGACACTAAGATTAGGTTGCTTCTCCAACCAATGCATATGGAGGATTTTTGTTGGTAATGTTGGTGATACTTTTCTCATGTTTTGAGTATCTTTCTGTAATTTATTCCATATCATTGAGGCATGCATCACTAAGGACTGGATCACTGTTGTTCAGTAGACCATGAGCTTGGTGTTGGGATTGAGTCTTTTTGCATAGCTAAAGCAAGTAGTAGCCAATGAAGGTAAGTAATGAATTACATCACTGATATCTGCATTCACTGAAAGATGGGTTTGGGGTTATGGAAATTGCAGCATCTCCTGGATCATGACTTATGGGAGATGGTACTGTTTTAAACAAGATAGTTGGTGAAGGCCTTTTGTCTTCTGGACACTTAATATTTTACTAGTTCCCTTATACGTTTTGATGATGATCAAGTAAAATTCCAACAATCTCCTATTAGGCCACTTGGAATCCTCATGGTTTATTTACCAGGATCATTAGGTGCTGATTACAAAGTTCCCTTTAATATACCAGAGGCCTGGTCGATGCGTTCTTTTTCACTCGTCAGGGCCCAGAATCCCATATTCCGTTTCACTCACCTGGCCGTTCCTGCAATCATTTTAATCTCAACTGGTCTGTCACTAGAAAAAAATTGGTTTGACTGTATAATGGTTAATTAAATTCTGAGAGTCTGGAAAATCTTCTCATTCAGCACCTCCAGATGTTCCAAGTATGCTGGATTATTGTGTTTTTTTTTACTTTGTAAGAGTTTGGAGCTCATCTTGCAGACACTGTATATAGAACAATTTAAGGTCATGTTTGGAGTATTGCGTGGATTTCTGATCTTCACACTACAGGAAGGAATTGGAGAGAGTGAAGAAAAGGTTCACCAGGGTCTTGTCTGAATTAGAGAGCAAAAGTTATAAATGGCATGGATAGGGTAGATCAGCCATTCTCAAATTTTATTTTGGCTGTGGCCCCCTTAGAACCCTACTCAGTTTATGGGCCCCCTTCCCTGTGAAGCAGTTACATTTATTTATTTTTTGTTCTGTACTTCTCTCCCAACAACTACATAAAAACATTAAAAAGTTATGATACGTGAGGTAATACAATGTAAATGTGCTGTGGCATCCTGGAGGGCTGTATGGTCCCATTGAGAATGGTTGGGGTAGACAGAGCCTTTATTGCAGGCAGAAAATGTCAAATAAGACAGGGAGCATAGTTTATTGTGAGAGGGTAGGAAAGTTTAGTAGTGGATGCCTGGAGTTGTTGAAGAGGGGAGGGAATGATGGAAGCAGATATGATAGTGAAGGTTAAGTGGCATTTAAATAGGCTCATTAATGGGCAGGGATTGGAAGGATATGTATTATGTTTAATTTGGCAATATAGTCATCACAGTCCATGAAAGGCTTGTTCTGTACTGTTTTATGTTCTATATTCTCTGGTTTTAACTTCTGTGTGTGCGCAAATAAATTTCCTGATTGTAATATGTTGAATGAATTGAGGTGAAGAAGGTTGGGAAGAGGGTTGAATGATGAGATATCTCACTTGCTTGGAATAGATGAAATCTCTACCAAAACATAGCGGAGATGTTGACCTGATGTGAATTCATAAGGTCAGTTTCCTCATCTGGGAAGTGAACATACCAGGCTATCTTCAAAAGAGACTGACCTGCAGGTCTCAGAATCATAACATAAATTCTGACCATACAAACACAGAGTGGATTTGATGAGTAGTTCAAAATGTCCAGGAAAGAAACATGAGAAAAAGAACTATAATCACTACACATGCAAAAGCTTGAATTCCATTCCTCAGAGGAACTATGAAGAAATCTCCTAAAGTTTGGTCATCCACAGCCCTTGAGAACATGATGGCGTCACCTTTTGAACTATTGCAGTACCAAGATTGAGAACTATTTTTCTGTCAGGATGGTGCATGAGGAAGTAACCTTGTCCTTGTTTTCCCATGTTCGGTCTGCTCCTGTCCTTGATGGTAGAGGTGGTTCTATTGGAATCGCCAAGGAAAATAACCGCAGTACTTTTTTTTCCAAATGGCACATACAGCAAGTTCAGCACCTGCTGGCGGAGGGACTCAACGTATAAGTAGTTAGATAAGCTGTCAATCAATCAATTACTGAGGGAAAAAGCTCCTGCCAACTAAAACTAGTGAATTTCGTACCAACACGCACTGTAGGAATGTAACACAAACCCAAGAGATGCGGCAGAAAGGCATTACCTTGGCATTAAATATCCCTCTCATTTTGAAGAGGCGGTATGGTGAAGTGTAGCAGAATACTGTTGCAGAACACGCTCATGGGAATCGGACGGCTCACAATGGATTTGGATAAACATTTTTAAAGCACTGGCCAGCCACATAACAGACTGCCAGAGGAACCATCTGCTTGAATAATTCGGTTAATTTGACAGGCATCATCGATAAATCAAGGTATTGTTTTATGCGATTTTCTTTTGTCGCGGTTATTTAATCAAACACCGAATGCTTTATTCTGCTCACGTCTCATTCCAAAACTGGGGCTTGATTAAACATTCAAGCGAAATATTTAGCAAAAGCCTTTTCTCAAATTCGGTGTTCCAATGTTTAAAAATAGGTTCTTTCAAATGTGAATCCTGTTTGTTCAACACCTTAATATATTTGATTATGTAAACACAGTATAAATATTAATGTAAGAATTGTTACAGCGCGAACTGTCCCCGTTCTCCAAGCAACAAGATCAATAATTTAACAGTTGCCCAAAGTGTGTACGATCAGATCGTCACCATTTTATTTGAATCCCCCAAAATATGAGGGAGACCATTGCAGTTTCTGGCACAGACAGTCTGCTTGTGCACATGGCAACGTTCTGGTTGGTTATTATTATGGTGGGGGGGTTCACTCTGATTTTAATCTCACCACAGATCCATTCTGTCCCGTTGAATTTACTGATTTCTCTCGGGGAATGCTTTCCCTCGCCGAAGATTTTGCTCCAAGCACTAGATTCGATGATGTGGAGACAGCGAGTTGGTATGTCGACCGTCAACGTTTGCAGTGAATGGCAGAGAAGGGCCAAACAGTAGAGTCCACTACTGTTCAGAGGTGGCTTAGTCTTGGACAGAGCCGACGAACTCGCCGTGTTACAGGTATGATGTCTTCCTACAAATCAGGGCAAGTGCCGAGAGAAACGTGGCGTGTCAGAAGCAAATTGATCTTTCATAATAACCAACCCCGGGATCTTTGTGCAAGGAGATTGAAAGAAAATGGGTTGAATGACATTGGAAGTGGAATCGTTCAGCGGTGAACTGTTCATGGCAGGCGAGGTTATTCAGGCAACCACCTCCCAGCCGAGTTAAGAATGACAAATGTCACAGTCGGGGAAAGGTATCTGGGGAAACTGGTGCAGCCACTGCAAAGGGGAAGAGTTTTCCCTGGGATGAACACGAGAATGCGACTGGGTGGATAATTTGGACACGATAAAAGAAAGGTAGAAGATTTGGGTGGTTTGCTGATTCACTCGGTTGACCGTGAGTTGATCATTTGTGCTCGATGTTTGCTGCTCAGTCAGTGACCAGTCTGACTCCGCGGCGTGAGAGAGCAGCTGCCCCAAGCTGGAACTAGCCTTAGTGCTGAAAATGGCCAACTCGCCTGCAACGGCGTAGAATCCATTTTCCTGTGCAGATGTTCCCGTCACCGGCAATATGCAGCGCCCACGAAGGGACATTTCTCACGTGAAAGCAAACCTCTAAGATCGAAGAGAAATGCATCTAGTGTTCTCGTCCAGGTCACATTTTATGTGATGAAATCATTCAGCGAGTAGAAAATCTGTGAGTTCAAAATAATCTAATTGCCATCGCTGTGCTGGTCTTGTCAGGTTCAAAATGCGCAGCAGAATTTTATAAAGCAAATCCCTGCCAATTTGCAAACCAATTTATAGTGAATGTTACCCTCATTACAATTTGTTATAACAGCACTAGGATGTTAATTGCAGAGCCTCCTATGATATTACGATGTGTGACTTATGGCCTTGAATTTATTGTGCAAAATAAGCAGTGTTTGAAATCATGTCCGAGTGACAAGTTTGCTGTCCAATCATGTAGAACGCAGCCGCTTCACTTTACTGCCCAACATGCTTGGGCACATTTATGCGAGATGATCCTCGCTTCATTTTAGTCTTCACTGCTTATACCCAGCAGCAATGTAATGAGATTATATGTTCATTTTGAATTTACCAGCAAGCAAGGGAACTCTATGAATGATCCTGGTAAATATTCTTTTATAGATTAGATATTTATTTACAGTTAGGCCAGTTTTGTTGAGAATGGAGTAATTACTCAATCCTCTGAGAATATTTTACGTACTATTTATTACTAAATTACAGTACAGTACTATTGCAATGATCGTGGTACCATATTCTCTCCTACAGACAGCAGTTTAATACTGTCCTTGTCTCCACCAAAATTCTCTTGATTTTTGATCAAATTAATTTGGAAAAATATTTTAAACGTAAACAAGGTACGAATATATAATCATATAAACAGACCTGTTATGCATTGCCTTCTCAAGAGGAAAATGTCAATACTTTGGGGGTAAAATACCACCTACATTAGACCATTAGTGATAACATCTTTGTTGCACACTCCATATGTGTTGGGAGTTTGTGCATTAGTCCTATATTTTATCACAGGCCAAATTAGAGATTTTCTTAATTTAGCACCAGGAATGCCAATATTGATTTTACAGTATTCTTTGTTGTGTTACCTGACTTCATGTTTGTATTGATATTTGTGGACATATTTCATTTGGTGAGATGCAAGAACTGCAGATTCTGGAACCTGGAGAGGTTGCTGGTATCTCTTAATGAGAATAAAATAAATAAAAATGTTTTGTACACTTAATTACATTAATGTAAGGAGCATTAGAGTTAAAATGATGTAGTGATGGGATAGAAAGAGATGTGGGAATTTGAAGTTATAGTCAGTACTAAAATATAGTTTAAAGATAGATAGGAATGGCATCTCATCACTCTTGGTTCACCATTTCCATGCAAGACAGACAGATGCAAAAGAGGGAATATGACCATTTTTGTTCAGACAGCAGTTAAAAGGAGTTACCAGATAAATCAACAGATGTCAAAATGTATATAATAGTTCTTCAAGTACTAATTCAAATTGCTTTTAAAGTCCATTTGAGTTGAGCAAATGGACTGCTGGGAACATACTTGGGGTTCCCCAAAAGTCAAGGAGAGATTGAAGACAAATAAGTGGGCAAGCTTTTGAGAACATAGAGGCAGTAACTGATAAACATTCGAGTAGATGGTGTTGGAGTATCAGAATTCTTGAAATGCCCTTCTTTTTCAAATCAATACTGAACAAACATAACGAGTAAGACATGTGACTTTCAGGAACGAATCTCAAAAAAATAGAAAGATTGGGGGAATGCCTTGGAGGGAATGATGGTAATTTGGTAAAATTTAGTATGATCATGGAAAGGAACCGAGAGAAATTTATAATTTGGGATAAAGCCATTTTACTTAACAGACCAATATTCAGCAAAAAAATCATATCTTAATATACTGTTGGACTGGAAACAGCTAGTTCAAGGTCATTCAGTATCAAGCAATGGATAGTTGTGAAAAAGGTGGTGGTTCTCGTAACAGAAAGGGGGCATCCTAAATCTAGTCTGTGGATGTTGGCGAATATATGGGGCAGGAGAAGCAAAAAAAAACCTATGGCTACTACCAAGACCTCAACATTGCAAAAGGGTAGAGAGGTACAAGATGTACAGGAGTGAAATTTAAAGGCAAATTAAAAAGGCAAAGATGGCATCTGAAAATGAAGTGGCAGATACACCAAAAGATATTCATTCGATTTTTAAAATAGTGAATGAGAAGATATAAAAGGATGGAATATGTCCTATTAAAAATCAAAATGTTAGTTTGTGAGTAGGAGATAGAATTACAATTCAAGTTGAATTCTTAGCATCTGCTTTCATGGAAGAGCAGAGTGATACAGACTTGACAATGAAGAGGTAGAATATGAATATTTAGAAATAACAAATAGAGAGAAAAAAACATATTAAGTGTTCAAAGATCTCCATATGTGGACAAGTCATCTATTTAGAGTAAATTTTATCCCTGGCTCTTGAAAGAAGCAATGGAAAATATAACAAAGGTTTGGTAATTATTTTTTGGACCTCTTTAGGTTCAGAGATGGTGTTGATGGAGGAAAGAAAGATGGTTGATGTTTAAAAAAAGTCAGGAATAAACCTGTAAGTCAGCA
The DNA here is from genome assembly GCF_036971445.1 of Narcine bancroftii. Classification (NCBI taxonomy): domain Eukaryota; kingdom Metazoa; phylum Chordata; class Chondrichthyes; order Torpediniformes; family Narcinidae; genus Narcine; species Narcine bancroftii. Next base: position 76,402,927 of record NC_091477.1, read on the forward strand.
GCCTAACATTGGCTGTGGCCCAATTATTGAAAACATCTGTGTGTCAACATAAATCATTTAGGAGAAATATAGAGTAAAATCAAGGATATTTAGTATGGATTTGTTAAGGGAAGGCTGTGTCTGTCTCATGATTCTTTTTTTAGGGGGTGGTGATAGGAAAGGCCAACATGGTAATGAGAAAATGACATAGATTTTGACAAAATATTTGGAAAAAGATTGATCAGGAATGTGAAAGCCGTGCAATTCCAAGGAAAAGTAGCCAATCAAATAGCAAAGGTAGTTTAGAGAGAGAAAAAACAATGGACAATGTTCAAGGAGTGTCTTAATAATTGTAAATGTGGGAGTGGTTGGTTTCAGTATTTGGGCGAATATTTCTTGAAGTTAAATTGCTGATTTTGCTAAATTGCTGTCGATGATACCAACATTTTCAGTGTGGTTGATAGTGAGGAACAAAGTTCCAGGCAGTAGGGAGGTAGTAACAACACCAGCATGGGAAAAAGTGGGCAAATTAATTCTCGAGGTGCAATGCATTGTCGTTTTGTAGGTAAACAAACTGCAAAAAAACTGTGGAATCTGGAGCAGTATCAGGAAGCTCTTCTCCACATAAATGGGAGTGGATATCTGGAACTATACCCCCACAAAATATGATAAGGTTGAATGATCAATTGAAAATTTCAAAACTTTGATTAATAGGTTTTCGTTGAGGAGTATTATTAATGGATAGGACTATAAGAACAGGAAAGAGGATGATTATATAAATGGTATCTGTTTAGGAAAAGGGGAGATGCAGAGAGACTTGGGTGTTGCTGTGCATCAGTCATTGAAAGTGTGCGTGCAAGTGCAGCAGGCGGTGATGAGGGTGAATGCTATGTTGGCGTTCATAGCAAGGGAATTTGAGTCCAGGAGTAGGAAGATCCTGCTGCAGCTGTACAGGGCCTTGATGAGACCACATCTGGAGTACTGCATGCAGTTTTGATCTGAGGAAGGACATCCTCGCCACGAAGGGCGTGCAAATTCATTAGAATGATACTAGGGATGGAAGGACTTGCATATGAAGAAAGGTTGGATAAATTAGACGTATTCTCTGGAATTTAGAAGATTGAGGGGGGGGATCTTATAGAAACATATAAAATTCTTAAGGGATTAGACAGACTAGATGCAGATAGGCTGTTTCCAATGCTGGGAAAAACCAGAACCAGGGGTCACAGTTTAAGGATAAGGGGAAAGTTTTTTTAGGACTGAGATGAGAAAAAAATTCTTCTCTCAGAGGATGGTAGATCTGTGGAATTCTTTGCCACAGGAAGTAGTTGAGACCAGTTTCTTGTCAATATTTAAGTGAGGTTAGATGTGGCCCTTGTGGCTAAGGGGATCAAGGGGTATGGGGAGAAGGCAGGAACTGGGTACTGATCAGCCATGATCATATTGAATGGCAGTGTAGGCTTGAAGGGCCAAATGGCCCACTCCTGCACCTATTTTTCTATGTTTCTAATTTGTTAAGAAACAGATCAGCCATGATCTAATTAATTGTGATACAGATTCAAATAGCCTTCTCCTGCCCCTATTTAATTCATATCTTCATTTTAATTATGAACCAAATTTATTATAAAATTTAGGAAATGAATACATTTAGAGGTCTGCTCACTTAATCAATAGCCACAAATGCGACAGAAATATGGAAATATAATACACAACACTAACACAATTCCAGTTCCAATGGAGATCCTTCGTTTCTCAGTTCTGATAGCTGTGCCTCATGAAAATGAAGTTCTACTTACCAAGCCATTCACTTTTGTTTCACTATATTTTTCTATTTATAGGAAAAGCCCAGCACTTATTGGCTATCCCTGACCATCTATTGCTTGTAATTTGAAGAGGCAATTAAGAGCCAACAATTTGGTGAGGATATTTAGGTCAGTCGAGATAAGGATGATATTTCCTTTCTTGAAGGATAGGAGTGAACTGGATAGATTTTTATAATGATTGGGTATATCTATGCTAAACATTTATGAGACCAGCTATTTAAAAAAAAATTAGATTGATTGAGTTAGATGGATTTGAATTCCCCAACCACCACCATGGCTTTCCAACTCAGGTCATTGGTCCAAATTTCTTGGACTAGTCCAGTAAGTTTCCCACTATACCATCCCATTTTGATCTATTTGTTTTTATGCTAATTTATATGTGCTTTCGGCAGTAAACCAGAGGTTCTTCCCTCATAGTGATTATTCCTTTGAGGCTTTACATTTCACTGTAGTTTCTAACTTCATTACTACTCTTGTCATAAATTATCAATCAACCTAATCATGTTGTTTGTTTGTACATGGACCAGGACAAAGGGATTTCCCCAATTTCTTTGTAAATTCCTCCTCAGTTGAGATACGGCTTTGTATCTAAACAAGAAAAAACCATTTACCGTTTTATGTTTGAGGCAAGGCCTTGCTGTTTTCATCTTTCATCATAGAAGCCCCTATAAGATTCTGCTTTTATCCTCTTGGCAGCCTGATGAACCATCATCAGTATTGCCTCTCAACATTTTAATTACTCTTTGCATGAAGATTTATTATTTTCTTTTAATTTCTTTTGCAATTATTTAAAAGTTATATCCTCTCATTATCATCTTGATAAACATTGAAAGCAATGTCTCATTATTTATTCATGGGTCTTCATCAAATTGACGTAAATCTGATTACCCTGAAATTCCAAGGGCATATAAGTCATGGTCCCCAGATTATGTTACAATACAATAGTTTGTTTTAAGTCTCAACATCCTACATTGACGATCTTTAATGGTATTCCAAAGCAATGATTCATGTACTTTTTTTTACTATTAAATCAATACTAATATTTTTAAAAATCAGTAACCTGCTGGTCTATTAAATTTTTTAAGTTCAAATCTTAACTTTCTTTTATTGCCAATTAACACTAATGTAACTTGTACATAATTACAAAAATGCCCTTGACCTTTGAGACACAGTGCATTAGTTTGTACTCTTCCAGAGCACGAGTTAAATTTATATGATTAAATAAGCTTTTCTTATGTATAGATTGTAACCATGCACTTTCTCAATCAATTGTCTGTCTACAGTTTGGTACAGATTGATAATCGCAGTCACCTGGTTGGCATAAAGAACTGAATAGTAGTCATAATGTATTGTTCTACACTAGGTCAACAAATTCTTTGAGAGTGGAATCAAGATATTGAGAGCAACTTTTAGTTTATATTTTATGCATTTTAATGATGAAGTTAAAGGAAGAAAGGACATTTTGGACAATCATTATAATTTTGTGCTGTTTCATTTTAGTGCTGAAGATAAAAAGAAATATTTGTTTTCTAACCTCTGACCCTCAGTTTACCGATTGGTGCGCTACATTGCCTAAATGCATATTTCCCTATGCAAGATAATTCTATCAGTATGAAATGGGAATTAAAAATGGTACAACTTATTCTTTTCTCCTCCCAATAGAGAATACACGACTCATGATAATGGATTCAAGAAGAGCGAGAAACTTTCGGAAATATAGTTTGCAACAGGCTGTTAAAAATGCAGAAACCTTCATTGACTTTGACTTTGAGAGAAGATCAGTCAATAAGTTTTCACTTACAAGTGGAGGAAGCTCCATAGATGAAAAAGTGAAGAGATTATTGTTGAGAACAGGGCAAGCTCAGAACAGTATAAGTACCTCTACACAAGGAGACACAGGAGAGGATCAGTTGGGAGTTTGGAATGTGCAGAGGTCTGTACGAAAAAGCAAGACCCATGACTGTGTTGTATCCATGGCACAAGATGGTGATTATGCACAAGTGGACAAACCCCAAGAAGATAAAGTCGTGACATCAGGTGAGAGAAATAAAGCTAAACATTTCTCAGAAAGACCCACTGGGCCTTTTGTCATGAATAGATTGTGTGAAAGCAGGGTAAAAGTCCAATCTAGACGTTCAGTGATTGAGCTTCAAAGTCCTTCCTCACAATCACTTCCATCAATCACAAAATGCATTGCAAACAGACGGCTTTCACTGAGAAAGCCTAAAAGGGGCTTCAGGGGTCTATTTACAATAAGAAGAAGCAGACAGGAAAAGATGCCATTGAGAACAAAGGACAACAAAACAGATTCCAAAATTTTTAGTGGTAAAATGACGTTACGACCTAATAAAACTATATCCAGAAATTCAAAGATCTTAACTCATGCTGGTGATTCTTTGGCACAATACTTTACTGATAGTGACCCACCCTCAGATTCATCCTTTGAATGTAGCAGCACTCTCTGTGAAGATGTTGCTTCTTTGAAGAGCTTTGATTCCCTCACAGGCTGTGGGGAAATCTTTGCTGATGAAGAAAACAATGATCAACTGGAATCAGGTCATAGTTTTAAAAATGCAACTGAAAGAAGAGAAGACAAACAGACTCCTTCGGGAGAATCTTTCCAAGGTGGAGGGGAACAACTTGCATCTCCGGGACAAACAGATGGCTTGGAGCTAAATGGATTTTGGAAAAATGCAAGCAACTCTGACACAGCAAATGAAATAGTTCAGGAGTCGACCATGAGTGAAGAAGCAAAACGCTCCGCTGGACTCAATGCTGAGATTGAACAGTTAGTTCTTTCACCATTGCAATTTAAAAAAATCATAGAGAAAGAAGATGTTGAAGAAACTGAAAAGAATTTGGATGCTTATGTGGAACTGGGGACACCACAGAGTGACCATCAGGAATCAACATCAACTAGTGATGAAGGGTACTATGATTCATTTTCTCCAGGACAAGAAGAGGATGAAAGTAAATGTTTGCAAAGTCCATGTGGAAGTAAACAGTTTCCCAGGGACAGCTATAGTGGTGATGCCCTCTATGAACTTTTCTTTGATCCCGAGGAGCCAAGTATGAGTCCTATTTTAGATGAAGAAGGCTCCTCATTGCAGAATATTGTGCCTCAACCCCAAACTCCATTGTCTATGTATAGTTTTTATGTAGGAGCCGAAGAAAACATGGCTGCATCTCCGACTGTGGATATAAACTGTCATGAGTTCTTCCAAGGCAGCTGGAAAGGTAAAGAATGCTTATTAAAACTCTGTGATACTGAACTTTCTTTGGCAATGGGTTTGGTAAACTGGCTAAGGCAAAAGACGGAAACAAATGAATTCAGTTTGAATATTCAAAATAACACTGAGCTCCATGACCAAATAAGGACAGACATAATCAGTTTAACAAATATGTCTACGGGCCATTCTATTTCCTGCATTGATGGAGTTCCAAAGGAGAGGGAGATTAACAATCCAGCCAGAACAACATCAATGAGCCAGAATGGTAAAACTGAGAATCGAACATATGATCAGAATGCAACATTTGTTAAATTAACAAATGATGTCCAACCATCAACCAATTTAATGTCCAGGGCCAAAGGTCTTGGGCACTTGGAGAGTAATCATAGCTTTGCAAATGAAGTGACCTTATTACAAAGGGATATGTTATTGGCCTCCTCTCTTCAAGGAGAGTTGAACAAGACATTCACCACATCAAGAGAGAAGACAGGAAAATCAGACCCTATGATCATTATGAAAATCAGTAAAGCCATCCTTTGCCCAAACTGCAGGAAATCAGTGGAGTCAAATCTTCCTGAGTTGATGCTGTGTTCTTCTTGCTTTGCTGTGGTTGGAAAACACAGCATATTTGACGCATTGAGCAGTCGCAACAAAAATGATTGCCGTTCAGGACCAACGAAGGAACATCAGGGTAATTCCATCAATCCAAGACAACAAGATGCAGATCATTATGTGTCACAGCTATTGGAGTACAGTATTAGACACATGGCCTCCTTAAAAATGAACTCGATGGAGAACAGGCAGTTATGTAAGCAAGCTAGCATTGAGGACTGCCTATTTGCTCTTGCTTTGCAAAGTGATCAGCATAATGAAGAAAGCAGAAATACTGGATCTGCTGAAAACAATGCAAATCACAACAGAAGAGCAAAGAAAACAAATGAAGTCCAAAATAGCTGTGCACCAGACAGTCAGAAGAAGACAAGAGGAAGTGTTACTGCACAAAGTCCTGAGCTTACTGGGCTGGAATCAACTCATAACATCATCAAAGTACCAACACATTCAGGTATTCATCAGTCGATATCCTTTAGTAAAACCAAAGAGAAGCCCATGTTAAGAAGATCTAGCCAGTGCTCCAGCACCATTGTTTTCAACTATGAAGATGCATCGCCTCTCAGTCTTGATGCAGCCAATCAGTCTGATGAATTACAGCATGAAATAATTTCTGGTGGAAACACCAAACCCACATGTCCTAAGAGAAATGGGGGCACCACAAGTGTAAGTGAAAATGCTTATTCATCTTTTCAACCGTCCTGCTTGCCTCTTTCAACATCTGTCTGTGCAGGTCTCCAAAGGTGTTCTCAGCAAGTGGAAAACTCCAAAAGTTGTAAGAAACCTTCCTCTCATCAAGGCAGCCTTTGTTTCACCTCATCTCGCAGCTCACCTTCTCTTCCCACAACTTCCAGAGACAAGCCGCTTTCATTGGAGGTTATTTACAGCTACGTCACAGGTCAAGAAGATTGGAGTCGGAAAGAACGAGGGAAATCTGAGAAATAAAACAATCAGTAAGTAATTATGAGTCCACCTGAAACGCTGCTTAGAAAACTAATACCTTTTCTTAATACGCACAAAGAGTAATAAGAGCAAATGCAACAAAGCAAGCAGAATAGATGAGAGTCAGAATGAAAGTAAGTTGTTCAAATGTTATGTGGAATTTGCATTGCTTTTTAATTAAACCAATTTAAAAGGATTATGGGTTGTAATTGAGCTTGACAATTAAGGTGTCAGTGATGTAATCTCAGGTCAGTGATGAGATAAGTAGTATCAAAATGACATAATTAACTATATTTAATTAACTAATTAACATCACCATATGATTTGATAATTTCAGATTTGCAGAATGCATTGGCAGATTAAATATAAATGCCCCACAGCAGGATTTTCCAAGTGCAAACTACTTTATACTGCATGCACATTGCTTTGCGTGTACCTTTTCACAAGATTGATATTTTCTCTGTGGGCTATTGGCATGAAAGCAGAAGAGTGTACAGGATATCATTTAGGTATCCAGTACTGCTGTCAGTTATGTGCATACATTTTTCCCATGTTGACAGCCTTTAGTATCAGCTGGGAACAAGAAGTACAGAGAAGATGGTGTGTGTAATCTGCTGACGAAGACTTTTGGTTTGAGAAAAAGATTAGAAAAGGGACTTTTCGGGGGAAGTTTTTTTCAAAATGTTTATATCAGGAATGGTCTTGCCATCATGAAGCATTGTAGAGGGTGCAAAGAGAATCAAGAAAGCAGTTCCAACCTTGCAAAGAACTAGAAATGTTTGGTGAAAAGAAATTAAGGTTTCCATGTCTCATTAGAAGCCTGATACTGGCAACAAAATTGATTTGCTAAAAGTATGCAGGATTATCTCATTCTAAAATTGAATCTGATCCCTTTCCCTACCCTTTCTGAATCAGCTTTTGATATATCCAAATACATTAGCTTCTATATTTAATTGCATTTCCCTACTAACCCTTCCTCTCTGTACATTAAGGTCCATAACTTGTTGCAGTAAGCTCATAAAGAATAAATTGGTTGGTAAAAACTATTATCTTCGCAACATCCACATTACTTAAAGAGACTACACAGAATATATTTTGGATCTGCATGTGGCTAAAATGTGGCTGCTTTGTTCATTCACTCAGCAAAATATTTCAAATATAAATTAAGAAATTAAGAATATCTAACAATTTTATTTATCAATTAATTAAATTTTAGCTATTTCTCACTGAGCTCTTTTCTCCCTTTTTTGGCCTCCTAATTACAATCGTAGTCATAACCCATTCATTATTGAAATAACAATAACTGTTAAGAAATTTTCTGGCCATCATTATTAAGCAGACAGCTATTACAGTTTCTGAGGAAGTCTAATTATTTGAACAAGGATGGCATTTGTCGACAGATGTCAGGCAGGACTGATGCTTCAAACTCGGTCAATATATTTCTCATTAAGGAAGTATAGCTTGAAGGCTATATCTTCCTAGTTACACTTGGATTTCTGGATTTTACGAAAGTAATGGGTGTATTTGTGGAGTTCCTGTACAAATGTGGAAATGTCAAAATTCTGGTTGGTTGATTGCCAGTTCGAGGACAACTGGGCTCTTCGGTATGGAAATTCAAGCTTCCCCACATTTCCCAGCATGTAAATTGGGGAATCTGTTCCAGCTAACCCAGCCAAAGTCTACTGAACCTGGAAGAAACAGTGTAATTTCTTTTAAATGACTGGTGCATTTGTCTCTAATTAGCTGTCATAATTGTTTAAATTCCTGACAAACAGTTTGAATTTATTAAAAGTATTTTAATTGATTTTGAATGTCAAAGATATTTTTAAAATATTCAAGATCATTGGATTCTGCCTTTTTTTTGGGGGGGGGGGGTGGAAGCTTTAACCATCCCTCAAAACAAAACTGTGAGTAACTTTAACTGGGAAATCTCTGCTCCCTGTTGACCTTGCTTATCAGCTGGGAAATAGCCTCAGGTTACAGTGGCTCCAAGGGCAGTCATCTGCTATGGCAATGTAACTGGTGAAGCTTACAGGGCTTGCTGTTTAATAAGGGAAAGGGTATGCTAAATCACAAGGTCAGGGATCATTTGACAAAAAATAAAACATTATAATTATTATAAGCATATGAAAGAGACAAAAACCAAGACAGATGTATTTGGTTAAAAAGCAAGGCCTCGTAAGGTTCAAAAACGATTTTATACTGGAGACATCTATTGACTGAATTTAACCTTGATTTAGCTAACAATTATTGTTACACAGTACTTACACTTTCTAATCACTTATTCCCAGACTCCAATTTGTTTTGCATGGTTTGTGACCCAGGAGACATTTTTTGATGTGTCAACTCTCAGACAAATGTATGGAAAGTAAACTGAGTCTATCCAATTAACTGTTGTAATGCACTTTACTGGAACATTAAAACTGCTGATTACTTGGCAAGCAAAAATTGTGTTTCAAAAGCAATAGGTTATAATTATTCATCAGCTATTTAAATAAATGACATGAGGGTAGTTTGCATCTTTTTGACTTCTCCCATGATATTCATGCAACCATTTGTGGAATTGAGCTGTTTTCTTTCACACGTAATATGGCTAAAGGTGATGAGGCGCATGAATTAAATGGCTTTTACTGTCACTGACAATTCAGCTATTTTGACATAAGTAATTATTGAGCAAAATTTGGATGTTCTCTTGTATTTCAGTAGGCTTTATATTCACTAGTTGGAGGGCTTTCAGACTACATTTATGCTGCAACTTTGAATTTAATTCACAGGATATTACCCTTAAGGAAGCTGCAAATAAGGGGAGCTGGCATTATTGTGCTTAGGGTATATTGTGCTTCAGGACACCAGCTGTCATCTGTTATCTGCCAACATTTATCACAGTCACTCTGCCACACATGTATATGATACTGATAGACCAGAGATGAGCAAAACCTTCTCAGCCATTGAGGCAGCATATCAACAGAGATTAAAATTAGACGAGCAAATAATGATGATGTAGGGGTAGAGAGTGCAACACCAAATTTATTGTAATATATTTGGGAGATAATCTGATAGAATCTTAGTCCTTTCAATGAGGGGCAACACCTTTAATATGGACCTCATTGACAGAAGGCACGCGCCTAAATAAGAGGAATACGCAAAAGTACTGGAGAAACTCAGCAGGTCATCTATAGGAAGTAAAGGGTCACCAACATTTTGGACCTGAGCCCTTCATCAAGGTATAAGCAAAAAGCAGGCCTGAATAAAAAGGTGGGGAGAGGGAGGGAGGGGAGGAGCAGGGGGAGGAGGACAGGCTATGAGATAGGAGGTCATAGGTGGATTTCCTCCGCCTGACAAAGTTTGTTCTCACTCTCAATAACCATCCCACTTTCTCCAAGTCAAGGAGGAAGCCATGGATACCCTCATAGGTTGTGGCTATGCCTGCCTTTTTTGCTGGGAATGTGGAACAATCCATATTACAAGGCTCCTCTGCTATATTGACAACTACATTGGTGATGCCTCCTGCACCCATGATAAGCTCGTAAAAGTTATCCACTTTGATGCTAGTTTTCACCCCAACCTCAAATTTACTTGGTACATCTCAGCAACCCTCTCCCCTCTCTCAATCTCCCTGCTTCCATCTTAGGAGACAAACTCTCTACAGATATTTGGTACAAACCTACCAACTCCCACTGTTACCTCGACCACATTTCTTCACATCCTACCCCCTGTAGGGATTCTATTCCTTTCAATTCTTCCATCTCCATTGCATCTGCTCCCAGGATGAGGACTTCCATTCCAGAACATTCCTCCTTCTTCCTCCTTCTTCAAAAAATATGGTTTTTCCTCAACTACCATAAAATCAGCCTTTACTTGCATCTCCTCTCTTTCCTGTATGTCTCTCCTAGGCCTCTGAGGCGCAGCAAGGACAAGATTCTTCTTGTCTTCACCTACTCCCCCACCTCCCCCTTCCCCGCCAACCTCCACATCCAACACATTATCTTCCACAATTCCACCACCTAGAATGTGATCCCACCACCAGGAACATATTCCCCTTCCCTCCCCTCCCCTCGCCTTTCTGCTTTCCGCAGGGACCGCTCCCTCTGGGATTCACTTGTGAATCGGCAGAGGGCATCCACTGCACCTGGTGCTCCCATTGTGGCCTCCTCTATTTTGAAGAGATTGGCCGTAGACTGGGAGACTGCTTTGTGGAGCACCTTTGTTCTGTCAGCTGCAATAATGGCAACCTCCCAGTGCTCAATCATTTTAATTCCATAAATCATTCACACATTAACATGTTGGATGCCTTATGTACTGCTAAAGTGAGGCTATCCACAAAGTGGAGGTACAATACCTAATATTCCAACTGGGCACTCTCTGACAAGGCGGTATTAACATCGATTTCTCCAGCTTCTGTTAAGCCCCCCTTTCTCCCCTCTTTCCCTATCCCTATGTCTCCTTTCCTCCAGCTCCCCACCCCCTTTGCATCCCTCTCCACTTAGCTACCCTTCCCCGTCACCTCAGCTTTTTTCTCTTCCACCCTTCTACCTATATTCATCGTGACCTCTGACCCATCAGTCTGTCCTTCTTCCCTTGCCCCTTCCACCCTTCTCTCCTCCCCTCCTCCCTGTCCTCTGACCTTTTTATTCAGGAGACTGCCTGTATTTTGCTCATTATTGACAAAGGGCTCAGGCCCAAAGCCTTTTTTACCTGTTTCTTCCAATAGATGCTGCGATACCTGCTGAGTTTCTCCAACAATTTAGGGTATTCCACTACAATCCCAGCACCTGCAGAATTTCCTGTTTACATGCCTAAATAAGTGTATCACAGTAAGGAGACAATAGCTTTAGAAAAGCTGGGAATTTTGGCAGGGTGCAGCTGCTACAAAGGTTTGAAAATTGAGGTGGTGAAGTGATTTAAAAGCACAGAAAGGGATGTCAGATTGGAAACAATAGACATTAGCAATTTCAGTCAAAATCCCATTACAGTTAATGTCTTATTTCATTAATATTGTGACAGCTGTCATCAAACAGAATGACATTTTTCAGAAAATTATGCATTGTATTACTACTGCTCCCATGGTGCCTGTTTGGATGTTATAGAGTCATAGAATAATATAACAAGAAAAACTGATTCTTCAGCCCTCAGTCTGGATCAGCCATCAAACACCCACTTATATTAAACCTACACGCAGCCTCTCCTTTATAATTTAGTTTATATTCCTGTCTATATTCCTCCTCATTTTTCTTATCAATTGGAACATTTCTCATTGCTTATCATTCAATTTTGCCTTTTAACCTACCACCTCTTTTTTCCAGCCTGTTCAGATAGAACTGGAGTGTTGCATCCAGTCTGGGAACCTTGCTGTTACTTTTCTCCTAGGCCTTCAACTTTTGTGTCATCTGCAAATTTGGAAAAAGTGCCTTGCTTTCTCAAGTCAGTGAACAACATATATCAAGAAAACCAGAGGTCCTAGTAATCCCTTGTGTGGAAATCTACGGTCACTGCCCTCCAGCCTAAAAGCAGTTCCCTTACAACCATACTTTGGTTCCTGTTAACTAGCCAAGTTTCTATGCTGTTTGCTGTAGCCCTTTTTATTCCAGAGGCTTCAACCTTGGTAACAAATTGAGATTTTATGAAACGCTAATTGGAAATTTCATCTGCTTCTTCATCATAACATGCTATCTGAATTTAGAGAGGATCTGCCTTTAACAAATCAAGACTGGCTTTCTTGAATCAATTCTCAGTTGTCCAATTGACTGCCGATTGTTTGAAGAACTTTCCTCACCATCGAATTAAATTTGTTGGACTATAGTTACTGGGTTAATCCTTAAACTAATTTTATACAATTCTCTGGTGCTCAGGTGCTTGATCTATGTACGTTTGAAAGCCCTGGGCTATCACCTACCTTACTTCTCCAGCAACTGAGGATGCATCATATCCAGAACAGATAATTTATCCACCAAGTTTGACTGGTCTTTGCAGCACCTCCTCTTTATCCATTCCATAATCTCATCTGATCTTAATGTCCCAAAAGGAATTTGTCTAAAACCAATGTCAGGTTGAATTTTACAAGTGTCTTTTATATCAGGAAACATTTGAAGGCACTTAAAAGGAGCAGCAGTAAACAGAGATTTGACAAAGTTAGTTGCTGAGCGGAAGGGATACATATCAAAATAGATGATTGAAGAGTTAGTCAAAATTGTTGTTTTTATAGGGCATCTTATAGAGAAAAACAGTGAGACAGAGAAGTTTAAAGAGAGAACTCCAGAGTTTATAACCTTGACAGCTGAAAGCCCAGCTTGCAGTAAAGTGATAAAAATCTGCTGAGTGCAGAA